>NW_026623764.1:320257-417753 GCF_030028575.1 Malurus melanocephalus | reverse complement strand
AAAAGAAAAATGAACCAGCAAAAATGAATGAGTAGAACAGAAATTATGTTTTTGCAGAAGAAAGGCCAGGAAAAAAAGGGGAGAAAAAGCAGAGCAATTAATAAAAGGAATGAGACAGTAGGGATGAAGGGAGGGACATGAAAGCAACATAAAACAGCACAAGGCACACACATTGGAAGAAAACAGCACTCTCTTATTTATTCATACATCGATATTTTATGTTATCTTCCTAGCAAGCATCCCAGAGCTCCACAGATAACTTATTTTTTGGGGGGATGGAGGGGTGTGAAGCAGGGAACAGGCTGGAAGCATGCTGGTGGTGGTGGATTTACTTCAGCTCTTCTTGAATTGCTGGACATTTATTTATTGAGATTACTTGAGGTAGTGGCTGGCACTTTTTCAGAAAKGTCAATATCTTATTAGAATACAGAGGAAAATTTATTAAAAAAAWATCCARCAAAACACAAGAAAATCAAACCAAACAAAATTAAGAAAATTCAAAGATCATCAATACAGATGTGAGGAAGGGATTGGTGTCATTTTTTCAGCCCTTACCAGCAGACTGCAAATATTCAGCTCCTGTAGATCACCAAACAATTTTTGCTGTTTGAATGACATGTGAAACAGAACTGGGATATGATTTCTCTTTCCTGAATATTGCATTAACACCTGATTAACACTGCCTGATGAAATAAATACAACGGGAAATTTAAAAAGACACCCATTTAAAAATAATCTAAACTAATTCTCATATTGTTCAGATATTTTGCTGGAATTTTTAAGGCTTTCAAGAAACATCCAGCATTTATAGTTCTCCCTTTTACCCGTATCCTTTCACTAGTTTCTTGATATCACAGTGATTTGTCAGAAAAAGAGAAAATTCTGTGAAAGCAAAGGCAACACATCAAAAGGTTTTATATCTCACTATTAATCACTCTGACTGATGTACTTATAAACCCATGGCCCATTTTGATGAAAACCAGAGTGGAAAAACGTTATTAGCTTGGCCAGCAATGATTGCCTGCTAGCATTCATTGGTATTAATTTTGGATTCATATTTATGATTATTCCTACCTGTCCATGTCTAGGATAGATTTAGGATGCCCAGAGCATAGCTGCCAGCCTGTTGTGTCATCCACTATCACATCCTGGCCTTTTATTGGATTCATCTGTCCTTCTGCAAGTATTTGCTCTTGATGATTAATTCCAARGCTTCTGGATTCTGTGATGAGAATAAAAATAAAGAATTGCTTCTCCAATTAGCAAGCATTTTCAACTGCAAAACTATCAAATCAATACTATATCCTCAGCAATCATTTTACTTACAAAAGCGTGATTTTTTTTTTTTTTTCCAAGAGCTCCTAATGCCCATTTTTTGGGTAATTTGCTGCCTGTCTGCCCTATCCAAGTGGTAGAGTTTAATTCCAAAATTAAAGACTGGAAAAACCCACAGAAAAGTTCTGCAAAAGCAAATGACTTGCATTCAAAAAAAAAAAAAAAAAAAAAAAAAAAAAAAAAACAAAAAAAAAAACAAAAAAAAAAAAAATCGGTGCTGCCCTTTTTCCTCTAAAAGATTTCTGGTGGAAAATTCAGTGATTAAGAAAAATTTGGAAGGCATTGCTCTGGTGATGTTCTGCTCTTTTGTGCTGCTCCTCTCTTGTTGTCTCYCCTGAACCACCTCGAATGAAGGCAATGGATGGCAGCAATTGCATTAATGTGCGAGTACTGTGCTTGTTCATAGCTACATTAAAAAATTCTGCTCAGCACAGCTGCCTCAGCAAACATTCTCCCAGATTTGGACAGAGCTTTTATTCATTCCATCAGCTGGAATGGAACTTGTTTTACTRGAATGAGAAGGTTCTATCCTTTTTTTGTTCTTTAGCAGTCCTGATGCAGAGGCCAGTTGTWCTTTTTATTCTGCAAGCAGCACAACATAGCAAGAACAGCTCTGATGGCTTGAATTAATTCCTCCTAATGCCACATTTTGCTGTTTCCAGCTCAGTTTGATTGAATGAAGGGCTCTAACCCCACATTTCCATCCTGCCTGGGCACTGGCTGAGGATAGATTGCGTGAATTCRTGTAAGGGAAATCCATGAAGGATTACTAAAAGCGTGGATATGCACAGAAATACAACCCAGGGAACGGTAACAGTCTGGGAGAGTAATAGAGGGAATAGCCACAGATAGATTGCTCCCTGTCTGCTGATAGCATATCAAAGGGCTGCCTGAACAGATTGTGCTGTCTGGCCAAGAAGTTCCTGAGGCTTTTTAGATAACTTAGTGCTCCACTCTGTGTTTTTGGCAGAATGATCTCTTCTACAGTAATGAGCTGTRTTTAGAAAGCAGCCTGTGTTTTTTTCAAGTATAAAATAAAGCAGTAGCTCTATTTCTATCCTTGTATTCTTTAAATTTTGCTGGGTTTTTTTCCCCCCAGTCTTGGTTACCACTAAGAATAGTTTGGTCCAGATTTACAGTGGCATTTAAACATCCACCTTGGTGACAGATGATATTTTCAAAAGTRAATTACATGGATAATGCACTTAATTCTGAATAATTCACTGGCCTAAACATGGGATTTCTGATGATCCTGTCAGCATTTATCTGTATCTTTACGTGCCCAAACATCTCTGTTGATCTCATCTTTCATKTAGACTTTACTAGAAGCAGAAAATTCATTCCTCTGCAACTCTTCTGTGTTATCTCAAGGATGCAGTGAAATGTCCAACACAATCTGAGAAATCCACATACCAAGCAGCAGAGAATTCAATAAACCTTCTTATTCTGTAGTCTACCTCATTTAGGCACATTACTATCACTGGGCTAGAACATTTTTTTTTTTTTTTTAGCTCAGGAATCTTTGACTTCTGATTCTTTTTCTTGCTCAGGAAGAAAACAACCAGGAAAATGCACACTAAAACATGGGAAAGGGGGTTGCAACATTTCAGGTCCCTCCCAACCCAAGTAAGTCTCTGATTCTGTGATATAAACATTATTATTATTATCATTATAAAAATGCACTCTTTTTACCCTATTAGAAAATGACCATATATCACCCTATATACAACCATAATCAGCATTATGATTCCATCACAGGATGAGTAATTTTACCCACCTTCACTCCAAAGGCATAGAAATGGACACCCAGAAGTTCTGTGWGTATATTTTACTAAAACAACAGCATTTTGTAGAACATGGGTGGAAATCTCAGAGCCACAACCTGCACTTTCTGAGCTGTCTGAACCAAGGGGGAAGGGTGACTTGCTTTCTTTGTAGGAAGATGATTAATGAATTGTTGACAGTAATAAAGAAGCAGACATCTTGGAAATATTATTATGGATCACATATCATTTCAAACTGCAAGACTGCCTCCGTAAAGCATTTTATTTGTTATATTGTGCAAATCGATTGTAATTTGCTACTGGCTTCTTTTCAAATACGTTTCTTCATTGCTGCCTTGGTAAATAATAAATCACACTAACTATTACTTCAAAATTGAGTGTTCCAATTTAGTTATGAATGGTGAAAGTAGAGGTACTTCAGGGTATAAAATCTTTTAGCAGTTCATAGAAAAATCGCTTCTTAAGGATAACCACATCAGAAATCGTTAGAGACAGACTAAACCATGCTGGTGCAYGTGCCTTTGTGACTGAAGGCARCCTGAAAAAACACTGACAAGGTTAYGCTAAATCGAATATTTTCTTCATATTTGTCTTCAGCCATAAATCAGAAGTGTATATATATATTTRCTTCTTCCAGATTACCAATTTGTGCTTTGTGTAACAAAACAGATTTGCTTCTCACACTCAGTATGGACAAGCCATGCTTCTCATACATGAAATAAATCTGAAGGAACCAAAATGATTCTACAGAGTTATTAGATTTTGATGGGTCAAGTACATCTCTGAAATCTAATGGATAGTTTGTATTAAGATGCACTATTCATTTTTGTTTTCTTGCCTGGTTTTACATGATGTTAACTTCAAGAATCAACAAACATTTATGCATCCAAATCACACAGTCATTTAGAATTTTATGTGATTTCCAGAGAAAATATGAGCATTAGACTTACCTTTCAAGCTGCTTACCCTTCTCTTTGGTTGGTTGGTTTCTTTTTYGTTTTTCTTTTTTCCATTTTCTTTGCTGAAATATTGCTTGAGAAATACCACCTAAACCAAAAAGCAAAACAGTTGTAAGTATTGCAGACTATCTGATGACTAGCATCAGATGGAGGATTTATTTATAAGTTATACAAGTCTACTTTGGGTTGTTCCATTATTTACCAAAAAACTATCAATTCTTCTTTTGTTCAAAACAAAACCTAGGCCTATGCCTTGGTTTTCCTACAGGATTTCAGAAACTCTGCTTGTGCATCTCGGTGACACAGATGATTTGGATGTATTAATATCTCACTCCACATTGACCCACAGTCTTTACAAAAGATAAATAAAGATAAAATATAGATTAGGCTGAGCCAGCAGCTCAGCTCCACTGTCTGTGAAGAGTTTACTGGACCCTTCCTGCTGCATGGTCARACASYCTACTYGAGGAAATTCTGCAATTRAAGATAYTCATTAAAAACCTACCTCCATAAARTAAGGAATAATCCAAGTCATATGACATGGCTGCACATCAGGTTCAGCTTTTAGCCAAACAGGAACATATTCCTGATTTTTCTCCACGTGTCCACCTTTGTCTTTTTCCCATGAAGAGGCATTTGATAATGAGAACTTCCTGTTAAACCCTCGTATTTAGTTTAGAAATGTGTAAGAAGAAAATATGGAAACAACAGCAGTTGGGGATTAAAAAAAATAGACCTACAGATACATAATCACTATTCTGTGATCTGCTGTGCTCCTGACATACATTAGGAAGACCCCTTGGAGAATTCTGTCTCCATTCATTACATCCCAAAAGAGTCTGGTTTCACTGACCTTGCTCTCAGTACAGTGCCTCATGTCCCACTGATTTAAGGAGTTTTATATAATGAGTAGCTGCAAAGGGGTAAAATTAGCCCAGAGAGCCATAATATATAAAATGTTCTTTGCTCAACACTAATTAGTTTACTTGATTTTCTTCTGGTAGGTCTGGTCTCCAAGGTACAAGGAATGCTTTTGATTTCACATGCCATAACATCAGACACTTAAATTCTTTAGTTTCACATCCTGTTCTGGGGGTGGTAATTTTGTTTAAATAAAATCTTACTTCAGCAAATAAAAATGAATTTTTGTCAGACTTTAAACAAAAAAAAAAAAAAAAAAAAAAAAAAAAAAAAAAAAAAAAAAAAAAAAAAAAAAAAAGAAAGAAAGCAGCAGCTCTTTTTACTGGGGACTTGGGGAAATAGATGATGAATTAGACTTTTTGATAACTGAAGATTAATATTAGTCTGCTCCCAATCAAAAACTTCAGCACTTGAATACTGAACACTTGAATAGGGATGCTCGTTGACACAGCCTCCAAGACAATACCCCAAAATAGATACAGCTGCTGAAGTGGAAGTTGCTTTCAGCCAATGAATTTCCTKCTTGTCAGATTTGTATGCGTGTTTGAATGTGAGGGTAATGAAATAACATTATAGATTTCAGAACCAGGGCAGCCTTTATTCAGATAAGGTTATAAGCAAATATGGTTTGGAATGAGTGTCTGCTGAAGTAATAAAATCCGTTCCCCACTCATTCTCGGGAGTTTAACTGTTTGCTGCAATGTTTAAACAYGCACAGAAATGCAGTGAGGGGTCACACACAGAACTCTGCACCTCGACAGACACAGCTGAGGGCACTGGGGCCCTTCAGACACGTCTGTGCAGACTTAACTCTGAAATCCCAGGGTTTCCTTTCATCTGGGAATCTCTCACATCTTTAATCTAGACAATAGTAAACAAAATTAAGTGAAAATTAATTTCAAGTCACGATGAGACCCAAAGTTTGTCTCTCAAGATAATTAGCACACACCACTGAGGCCAGACTGCTCTATCCCCATTCCTCAGCCAACTCGGGGAGCCCTTCACAAGAACAAAGGGTTTGAAAGGCATCAGATGTGAGGCAACATCCGAAACCACCACCCTGGGGGATCTTTGCTGTGGCAGAAATCCTCTCCCAAAGCCTGATCTCCACACACTGAGGACGATCTCAAACATCTGACAGAGACAGCGGAATCTGGAGCGCCTCCAGCCCGGGGATCTGGCTCCCTGCCCCGCTCCTTGGCTCTCCCTCTGACAGCTCCATGCCTTCTTTACAAGCAGTGGCAGCTCGGAGAAACCTCCAGGGGAGGTCATGGGGGGATTGCCTTGGCTCCTCCAGATCGTTTGTCTTGTCTGGAATTAATTTTGAGGAAGCTGCTCAGCGTTGTTTAAGAGCAAGATTTTGTGTTAGCAGAGGCCGTTCGTTCTCTGCTTAGGATAAGGTAACTGAACACAACATTCAAATGGTGGGATTTGTGGCACTCTGGGGAAACATGTTCAAAGCAATTTGGGTTTTTTTAACACTTCTCAGTTATCCCRTTTGATGCAGACATGACAAAGAATGAAAGCCCATAGCTCAGTGGAGTAAAAATAMATAAATCCAAGTTTTAGGAGGTTAAAATGAATGTAGGAAAACTTAACATTTCTTTCGCTTTTGTCTTAAAAGTAAAATCAATAAAACGTTAAATTTAAGCTTTTTTAACTTTCTTTTGCTACTTCTCAGAACTTACAAAATCTTTCAGTAAGAGTTGGCATTACTACTACTTTTGCAGCTTTTGCTGTTTTACAGCAATATGTCTCTGACTAACATTTGAAAAACACTAAAGGTACTTTGACTGAACTTATTTCCAAAGTCACTGACTTAAATTCTTTAAGGTTAAGCCAAGTTCAGAGGTGACCTATAATCCCATAGCCCTCCAGACAGCATCTTCGGTGACTTGTTTTGTTAACAAGACTGCATCAGAATCAAACTGGGGTCTAACCTATCTTTCACTGTTACCTTACCTCACTGTTATCCATCATTTATTGTGTACTTCTTCCTTTTCTCATGTTTTTTCTTTTTTTCCATTGCTTCTGTCTTTCAGTTGCTTCTGGCCCATTGCAACTGGTGGCATGTTGCTTTCTAGGCTCCATTTTTAAAATTTTAATTTCCTTCTGTGAAAGAAAATAAATTTTAATGGTGAAAGAAGTAAAAATAAAAATGTAAAAAATTCTTAACATCGAAATCATTGAATATTGGGAGCCTGTGTCAACTAGAAAATCTTCCCTTCACATGCTGCTTTTACAAATAATTTGTGAATATTTTTCACACACACAGGCTCTGGTGTGAAGAGAGAGGCAGAGCAAACTTGCTCTGAACTCTATCTGCCACTCCTGGATCTGCTCAGCACACAGAGAAAAGCATCATATGTTGACTGAAAAAGTCAGAAGTCACTTAAGGACACTGACTTTGTGCAGCAAGCGAAATAACAGACTTGGTTCTTTCMTCACTCTTTGACTTCACTGATGAGTCAAAAATCAAGCTCTCATTTTYAGCTGGTTGAAAACAAACTGTACAAGATACTGAACAGGCTTCCAGGATTTACATCTGTTACCACAAACACAGATTCGATTCTGCCTCTGGGTGACCAGCCATGGGTTTTTCATGATTTGCTRCACATGGGAGAATTTCAGCATCAGCCCACACACCCGGTCTCTACAGCATTCTGGCATTTTTAGGTCTCTAAGCCTGCACATGCTTCTCCACAAGCACCTGTTAATTTGAAACATTGCAGAATATGAAACAAAACAGAAAAGACCAAAAAAAAAAAGACAGCTGCTAAAAGCATTGGGGACAACAACAAGGCTGAGCTGAAGAAGCAATCCTTATCTCAGAGAGAGGCAATAATACTTCCAGCCCATGCAGCAGCAGTGGTTTTCCTGCTGTAATGCACACTTTGAACTGGCTCTTTTCCTGTTCTCATTTTCAGCTCAGAGACTAATGATCCTTGTTGCTAAGTCACATCAGTGTAATGCTAGGAGAGGACAAGTYCCATTTAAATGAACGAGTCTATATTGGCACACACAATTTTCATCTGTGTTCCAAGGAATTATTTTGATCTGCAAACTTAAATTAAAGCTCATTCCCGGTCTTTTAGCGAGGCACATTTCCCTGGGAGCTTATGCTCTTGGTAACACTCACTGTCATTGCTCTCTCCTCTCTTGGAAAACAACGGATGCTCAGAATTAATTCAAAAAGCTGTGGGAATGTGCAATATATTCACAACTTGGGGCTATGGCATATGCAGTGACACTGCCTTATCAAGTACCAGCTATAATCAATATTTGTGATTTATATGCTGGAATTTAATGACCTCCTACATACTTATCCTCAAAGATTAATACCATTTTTACTTCAAACTCTCAACAGCCTCTGAGCACAGYGGTCTGTAACATGAGAGCTTTTCTTGCCACAAGCTGTCTGGCAAATCTGAAAATGTTTCTCATCACCAGGATGTGATTATTGCAGCAGCTTGCACACTGGAGATGAGGGTCACAGCTGGGACAGGAATCACAGGAAATGTGGGGTGTCCTCTCCCAAAGGCACAAAGCTGCAGGTGGAATTGCTGGAAAACCTCACAGGGGTGTAGGAAAAGSAGGGGAGAAGTGGCAGGTACCAACAACAGATCACAAACACTCCTTCTGTGCTCCCACCCTAAAAAAGCAGAGAACAGAGAGGGCAAAGTGACACAGGGAACTGGGCCTTTCATGAGGAGCCTGCCCAGATGGGAGACTGCCAACTGCACAGGTTACACAGCAAAAGCATCTATTAAGCATCATGGAGAACATTCCTTGAGAACTTCCCATTCCACAAAGATCTCTCCTTTAATGAGCATTTACAATTTCCTTTCAATTTTCCTTGCATTTTTTTTTTTTTTTCTCTGAGTATCAAGGACAAATCTCAAATTATCCTACAAGGATCTCAAAGCTCCTGCCTTAAAATTAAATCCTACACTATCCTAATGTGAACTAAAGTATTTCCTGAAACCTCAGTAGACACAATGGAAATTCAGTGTTCATTCAGGGAAAAAAAAGAGGTATCCAAGCACCTGACTTTATAGTGACTTTAACTACAATAGTTACCAAATTTGAATACCACATGTTCTGGTTTTATTTTGCCTGTGAAGAATGTTTTGGCTTACAAAAGAAACTGAAAGCTGTTCTGCTGTGGAGAGAGAGAAAAAGAGGGGGAGAAGTAAATACTAAAGATAGAAGAATAAAAATCCTTTGAAGGGGAATTGAGTTCTTGCCTACTGCTTAAGAAAAATGCACTATAAAGCAGCTATTGATTTTTCATTCAACAGCACTGAATGTTTTATTGAAAAGGAGCAATGCTCAGTAATTTGAATTTTCAATTAAGGTAGCACGTTCCTTGGACACATTTACTACTGCACTCCAGTGACATTTATTTGACTTTTAAAATCCCTCTACTATTGTATTCGTGTTTGTATAGATCAAACTCCCAATACRGAAAGTGCTGGGATTATAACGCTGCTGATTATAGACATGTCTGCAAGGCTCTGTGGGCAATTCAATGACTTTATTTATAGGTAGGACAATGTGCAGTCGGACACAGCTGAAGGAAAATACAGCACTGGGAGACAGATGAAGCAGTTCTGCATTTCGGCTGAGAAATATTTACATTTGATTTGTCTTTATGGGCAGTGTAAAGTTGCAGTTAATTTGAGCTAGCTTTTGAAAAAAAAAAAAGTTTAAATTTTAGAGGATTGGGGCCTCCTTACTGAGTCTAAAACTCATCAACAACCTCCACGTATAAAAATTTGAGCTGTAAGATTGACTGCAGTATTTCTGGGCTATAAATAGGTGATGGTGGCTCATACTGGATCCCCTTYTGGAGAAAAACTGGCTGGTAAGCTGCCAGCTTTCATAACCCCATGGAGAAGAGGGAGAGTTGAATCCCCTGAGGTTGGTTGACAAACTTTATACTTCTAGAAATAGATTTAATCTTTCCTAGTCATAGGTGTTGTTCAAAAACCAAATAATCTACTTCTGCTAAGGAAGGGACCTGGGTAATCCTTGGGTATATTCAGYAACCATGACAGGCACAGCTTGTAGTCACCAGTAATTTATGTCATTAAAATTACAGCAAAGACTGCATGAATTCCCACCTTTTTGTGGTGTGTTGTGCTCAAAATCCTGTTCCTTGCTCTTCAATTCTAGATATGAGCAAAAGGAACACACCTGATATGCAAAGCCAAGAAATTGCTCTTATTTTATCCAAAGTCTAAGTCCAAAGCTTTAGTCCAATTGCACTGATACCAATATTTATGTATCAAAATAAATTACGCTCAAATATCCACTCGAATGCTCTAAAACCAAGGCATTTCTATGGTGTTGTGCCTACYCTTGCCCATTTATTGTCTTTTCTTCCCCCTCCCCCCATTTTAGAATTATGCTGGGGCAATTTAAGTTTTTAAGACCATAAACTGCTGTTTTGTTTGACAAGTTGGATATAATCATCCAACACTCCCATGAAGGCGCTCAGCAAGGTCAATACAAAAGCCAGCAATTTATCTGAAACATTTATTATGATATCAAAATGGCTTTGCTACTTTTTCAAGTTATTATTATTATTACTATTATTATTATTATTGCTTTATTGGCAGGGCAGGATGCTAACCCACACTAAGGAAAGGTTGAATTCTCTGTAATTATGTGCATTTTCAAGCAATTTTAAGTTATTGAATGCTCAGAACTATGCTTGACTAACTTTGTTGAGCAGTAACTATGCTGAACAGAGCTACTCGAAAGCTTGTTTTTCCAGTGAGGAATGGYCCTAAAATAGGAGCAGCAATTCATGCCTTGATCAAAACAAATTATAATTGGCATAAGCACAAGAACCAAAAGTTTTTGTTGGAGTTAATGGAACCGCAATGCAATTCTCTGATCAAAATCATTAACAGACAATCTTGGWGCAAATGAGGTTTTTTGTGGTTTTGTGTGTGTATAAGACTCAGATATTAGACAGCAGAGAATTAACTCTGCATCATTATTTTAGATTGAAACCAAACAAGAAAACAAATGTCAATTACCTCTAATTTTAAGAACAAGAAACCTTGTTTGTGCAAGCAAAATCAGAGCACATTGATTTTTAATGGGATTTGARTGTTTTATCTCTTTAGGTGTTATCATTTTTTAAGCACAGGTTATTATTTTTGCTGCTGAAAGACATCAAGTTGCCCAAAGACTATTACAGCTCTCTGTTCGAAAAGCTCTGCTCTTTGTCTTGAACCAGATATCACAAAAGAGCCACATACCTTAATTATGCTGGTGTGGATGTTCTTTTTGCCTTCTCCACTTAGGGCTGACCAAACTTGACCACCATGGCCTGGAGAGGATCTTGCTTTCTCCATGATCTCCTGATCCAACACCTTCATGTTAGATGAAATATCCACTCCTGGTCGTAATCTTTGGTCCAGATAATCCTCTGTCCGCCTCATCTATCAGAGAAACAAATTTCAAACACATTTTTAGATGTTCACACCCGTGTTTCAACCTCCTTACAAAACAGCCCAGGTACTTCCTACCCACCCTGCTGTATTTATTTTAATGCTGCAGGAAATGCAGCATTGAAACTTACCACAACAAAACAAAGAGATAAATAAAAATCAGTAAAAGAGAAAACTGTCAAGATTTAGAAATCAAACATAAGAATTGTGTGCACTCTATATGCTTCAAATCATCTTCATTAGGGCCTAATTACAATTTAGTTCAATTAATGAGATGATCAACTGCATTGATTCTTATCAGCAGATAAACCCTAATATAAAGTACTATGAAAATTTACAAGATTGCAGTTGACAATTCAAGGTTTTTTTTTCAAATACTTTGGTCTCTGGGAAAAAAAAAAAAGAAAAATAAATAGAGAGGACTACATTTTGCTTCCCTGCTCAGGAAAAAAATGTTTTCACTCAAAGAAGGAGTGAAGACTTTATAATGGCATGGCTTGGCCTGCATAAGTGTGAATTTGGGGCTGCAGAGCCTCGTTCAGTTTCAGAGATTTYAGATGGGGTTTTACAAATGTACAACAGAGCTCTTTAACAGAACTGGAGCCRTTGCTGCCTAAAGCTGGAATGATCATAAATGACAAATGACTAAAGACAAAGACAAATGAGGACATGCATGGAGCTCTGGATTTCTGTGTGTTACGGYTGAATACTTCTCATCCTGATAAATCTTCTCCTCATCAATTTTAATGCCGGGAAGATTTGAGAACAAGAGGTGAACCTGGCCTGAAGTTTACCTTTCTGAACTGCTACAACTTTTACAAAATTCCTTGGTGACTTCCCTTGCTTGAAAGGTACAAGATGAAGTCAGAGGTACTGGCTGATAAGAAAGCTAAGTTTCAAAATAGACATTAAAGTTCAAAGTTTTACCCTTATGAAGAATAATATCAGATTATTCAGTGCAGCTGAGAGCCTCTTCTTTGTACATGCATGGACAGTTAATAAATGGGTCCTAAATTTGCTTTAAAGAAAATTTAAGTTTTGATAGATAATGACAGAGTGGTGCACTTTCCTAATCTATTTTTTTTTTTCATTTCTTATTTATACATATAAACATACAAATTAGCCATAACCATCCTTTGATGTTCATTCTCACCTCCCAATGACAGTGGTGGGTTTTTCACTCGACCTGCAGACACTGAAAGAAAGTTAAAAATTCATTACATCCATGGTACCATAGAAGAGTGGATGCAGTTAAATCCAAGTGAATACTATTGTTATCCTGAACTGAATATTGATCCTGATCTCTATATTGTATTTAGATTATGCTCTCTGGAATGAAACTATTGATATTGAATAGGCAGAATGGAATAAATCAAAATATTTTAATCCTCCTTTAAATTCCACATTGGTTTACAACTTCACCTGAGAGACAGCTGAATCAAACCCAGTTACTAAGTTCCTTTTCTCAGCTCCCTAAGCCTTTCCTCATGATTCATCCTCTGAATCATCCTTCAGTGGATGTCCCCTTGTCCTGAGGATCCAGAATTGGACCCAGCACTCCCAGGGCTGAGCAGAGGGGCAGCATCCCCTCCCTGAYCTGCTGGGAATGCTCTCCCTGYTGCMCCCAAGATGTTCAGGTGCTTAAARCATYTCTCATASRAGAKCTCCTCTGATACAAGAAAGTGAAATACAAAATATTCCATCCAAACATAAAAAAAAAAAGTAAGTTCTTTAAGATCAGTGGAACAAATTGCCCAAAGAGGTCATGGTGGCTCTTTAAAGATATTCAAAATCCATCAGGACAATGCCCCTGCTCTGAGCTGGGAGAGGGGACAGTGCAGGAGCTCTGTGCCAGCCTCAGTGGTTCTCTGAGCTGTAAAAATGMAGCTTTTATCTCCAGGGTTATGCAAAAGTCCTGTGCAAAAGCCCAGGAAACATTACCTTAAATCCTCTGCTGCTTTAGTGGCTAACCTTCATCCTCAAGTTTTATTTCCAATAGTGTGCTAATGAGAAAACCACTAGTGGGAAGCAGCACTTGCTGTTAGATCTATTAGAGATGATTAAAAGAAAKAGGCTGAACTGCAATTAAGGTAAATATTTCATTGGGTTTTATTAATCTGCAGGGATTGCATCCACAGCAGACACACTGAGGCCTGAGAGTCATTGTGTTCAATCCCATGGGAATGGGGCTGTGCTGGGGATGGAAGGTGTGACAGGGCATTTTTTGTAATACTTTAACATTCATCATTACTTTGATATTTTTCAGTCTTTTTGCTACAGCTATTATGCAAAAAAAAGTTATCGAAGCCTGCAAAAAAGGTAATAAACAGCATTTTGACACATGAATAATAGAATTAAGCAATACAGATATTAAAAGCATGAAATTAATTCCATTAGGATCTTTTTTAAAATAACAGAGAGCAAAGTGTTAAATTCTTTTGGAGACAGTTGGAAACTTATTAGTTTTTGAAAGTGACAAAAACTGAATGCTTAAAAAATGAAAACCTGTTTTCAGTAACACAAGATGTTTTAATTTAGATCATATGTCAATAACCTCCTGCTTTTCCATTTTGGTCTGCTTTTATTGCCTGCTTTCTTGGTTCTATCTTATCTAACAGCTTGAGGAAATAACAATTTGTGTCACCAATTTACCTTTCAGTCTCCCTGACCATTTTCTCATTCGGATGTATTTTCCATTTCATCATCTCGCCTCCAATTCACTGAAATAGAATGGAAATATGCAAGAAGTGATATTCAAAAATCAAAATATGATATACTATATATATTTTAGGTAGCACAATGGCAAGGTAAACTGCAGCAGCAAGATAAGTACACTTCTTTTCTCATGGCCTCTTTTATGTAAAAAATGTAAGAGCTGAGATTCTTAATCGAGTAGCTCCAGAAACCAGGGTGTTTGAAGTATCACACCACCTCCCACTCGAGTCAGGAGAAAAAAAAAAATTGAGAAAGAATTGGCAACAGATGTAAAAACTTTGACCTTTATGGGGAAAAAAGAAAAAAATAGGSGTTTGTATTCACTAGTCTAACACCTTCGACAATTGTGATTTTGGGAATTGATCACTGGATAAAGAGAACACTCCTGCTGTCTCTTTAGAAAACTGAGAAATTTGTTAATTCCTGTGGAAAACCAAAATCAGTATAGAAACAGGGGATTAATGTGAAGTACAAAATAAGGTGCTAATTCTACTGCCAACTTGGAAAAGAAAACTTTTGAAAAATTTCCTCTAATGTTCCACTGAGGAAAAAAAAAAACCCTCCATAAGTTAGGATATACATAAAGATGCAGATCAAACCAATCTGCACATCTCAGTCGTGCATTATCTGAAGCTGAGGCCAGTTTCAAGAAAATGCATTGATCTTGGGGCCCCATAATCAAACACATTGTCTGATCGTGGAGTGAAGCCAATCTGCCTTGAAAGGCCTTCACTTCATCCCTCCAAAAGCAGGAGAAAAAGGGATTCAGGGAGAAAACTCCAATGTGATCTTCATTTCTAAATTCAGAACAAAGATACTGTAAAGAAACTCGCTTGTACCTTGCTGTGTGCTGGCAGAGAACTCAGAGGCACAGAGGAAAAATAGAGAAAGGATTTCAAATTAAACATTCCTTCGTGCATCTGCAGGAACCAGAGCCTTTGACAGAGGAAAATTTGAATTCTTAAACTTCAGGTCTTAACTGCAACACTGGGTATTCAGAAAGTCGATGATTTGGTAGCCATGAAAATGGTGGCTGTGGTGTCTGAATGAATTTTCTGTTTACTTTAGACTGCAAGTGGACATTTTATAAACAAGATCTGTAAAAAAAAAAAAACGACAAAAAGAGACACAAAAACCAGGGTTAGTGAAGCACAACTTATAACTTCTCTAATAAGTCTTACTTTCCTCTGCCCTCCCTGACACTTGATTATACAACTTCATTAAGAATCAGATTTAAAAATTGAATATTCACACATTATTGGTGCCAATACTTTAATGATATTCAGTCCTTCTCAGCAACAGCACATGGGGCTGCCCCTCACCAGAGTTCTGCAGTGAAGATGGGTTTCAGCTGATAGGTTTCAATTCCCAAAGACATTTTAATGGGAAAAAAGCACCCTACAAGCCCCTCAGAAGCTCAAATGGATACAGAGGAAACTCAAATGCATCTGAACAGCAAGAGCTTGCAGTCTAAATAAACAACATATGCTCTCTAGCCAACAGGATTTTTTGTAAAAAGAAGCCAAAAGTCCTCAGTTTACAGGTTTAATTAAAAGCAGCCAGAGCATTCCACATTCTGATGCAGCAAATCATGAAAATAAATTAAGGACACAAACAGTGCAGTTTCTCATCTAAATTGCTCTGTGTTCTATAATCACAGATGATTTTCTATATTTTTTTTACTTTATGCATTTTCTAAAATGGAGCTGCAGCAGCCCTTCTTTCTCTTAAAACAAACAAACCAATAATTTCAAATGATGCTCTTAAAGTCTACACAAACCTCCTGTACAATCTAGGGTTACACATTATTTCTGATTTCATGTGGGAGAGTACAACACCTCAGTTTAAAGGCAGAGAAAAGGTTATTTGTGAGAGGTACAAATTTGGGTGACACCTCATATTCATACCTTAGTGCCTACAAACACTTTGCAACCCAGGCTGTTATTACAGAGATCTATTAGACATTTTTATTCCACATACCTCTGAAACAACCACTTTTCCTCTCTTGGAGAACAGTGTAAAAAAACATTTGGGTGTTTATACCGTCATTGTTCATTCCTCTACAAAGAGGAGTGATTACCTGCATCTTTAAATTAATTTTAAGTACACATGTCTATGTATAAACAAGTGGAAAAARCTAAATGTAGAATCACAGCAGCTACATGAAATTACATAATTTAAAAAATATATATTTATAAGTAACACACTTTAGACCCTGTGGTACTTCCTCAAGCCCTTGTTTTATTCCACCTACCTTGGAATTGGTATTTGGGTTTTAAGCCCTCTTTGCCTGTAAGTTTCCTTCTGCAATAAATAAAAACAACTTCATGGGCTAATTCAGCCTACCCAGGGTCAAAACCCTTGGTATTTAACCTTTTTAAATTTAAAATATAGGAGTTGAAAACCAAAGCAACACATTGAGGGTGTACCTGTACAGCAGACAGAAAGTTGACTTTAAATATCTTAGTTTGAGAAACTTAACWAGTGGAATAAACTCACCATGTAAATATGATAATGAGTAAATTCTAACATATTCAGTCAAACATCTAYGGAATTTTTTGTGTCTTGCTTAATTAGTTACAGTTACATGTGCTGCTGTCTCTCATTAACTTTGTAATTCCTGGGCACGCATAGGTGGGTGCCTCACTAAATATTCTTTGATTAACGCACAGCACTCACATAATATATGCTAATTCCTATTTGCTGGGAAGTTAATTATAAAACTTTGATAATCTGTTTTGATAAATTTAGTTCAGTGGAAAATGTGAGTTCCTAGCACAGAATCATATTAAGCTTGTTTTGCTGTTGAATTTTTAAGGCAGTTTCCTGCTACCTGTTGGGATGGATCCTTTGCCTGCAGTAAGGAAAAACCAAATTCAGGGTGAGCTTTGGGCAACCCGTTTGTCGTGGTTTAAGTCCAGGGGGCAACTGAGCCCCACAGAGCTCCTCACTCACCCTCCTCACTCTGCCCCAGGGGAATGGGGAGCAATAAAATCAAATAAAAAGCAAAACTTGTAGCTTGAGATAAGAATAGCTCAGTAATTGAAACAAAGTAAAATGTAATAATGATAGCAGATATTAATATGTATTAATTAATAAACATTAATGCATGTTAGCACATATAAATTTCAATATATTAATATATTATATAATTAAATGTAATTATATATGCTTATATATTAATGCATTGATACATTGATATATGTGACATAATAGATATCAACTATATAAATATTTAATATGTATATATATAGTATTAATTGAATTAATTAACATTAGTATTTTTTTTTTAAAGAAGAAGCAAATCAAACAAGTGTTGCACAATGCAATGCTCACCACACCCGACAGATGCCAGACTCCGTCCCCAAATCCAGAGTGGCCTCACTCCTGGGTAATCCCCCAGTTTATTCACTGAGCAGAACATTGATTTTATGGTGAGGAATATCCCTTTGGCCATTTGGGTCACCTGTGCTCCCTCACAGCCTTTTCCATGCACCTCCTCACTGGCAGAATACGAGAGACAGAACGGTTTTTGATTTAGGACAAACACCACTTAGCCAAAACATCAGTGTGTTACCAGCATCCTTCTCCCCTGAACCCAGAACAGAGAGCTGGAGCTGCTGCTGAAATGAGATTGACTCTCCCAGCTCACACCAGGACCTTTCTGATCAAATCACACTTCCCATGAGGAAGGTTTGGCTAAACCCTCCCAGCACAGGAAAAAAGAAATTAAGAGATGAGGGAACAGTGGCAACGTTCTCCTGTTGGAACAGAGTCCTTCTTGGAACTCTTCCTCTTGTGCAATTCAGGTTTCCAACCTCATTTTTTGTGGGGTATCTCTGACTTCCCTCCCTGTCTCCAAATCTAATTGGAAGTAAAAGTTTTCTTCTAGAAATGCTATCTCATCTAGAGTTTGCCTGCTGCAATCTGCCTTTTGTTTTCTTGTCTTTGGGAGTCCCACAAAGAGTAATGCTATTCCAAATTCAGCACCAAAATACCCTTGTTTCCTAAGAAATTAATTTGAATTCAGCTCACAGTCACACGCTGTGAATTGTAAAACTCATCTTAAGATRTAAAATTAATTTTACATGGGCAGACAGAAAAATGATTGTCACTAGATAGCAATGTGAAGCCATACCTGTATTTAAGCAAAGTTAATCTCTTGTACAAACAAAATGCYGCTTGCTTATTCCGTTTCCTTCAGCTAAATTCCTAAACTTCTAAGGACTTCAAAGAACTACACAGAGGCGAGATAAAGAGCTTATCTGCATAATTCTTATGCTAATTCACAGAAGGTGTCTTGACTAAAAGGATGTCTACGTGCACACCAAGGACTCACTAATTCCCTTCCTCTAAACCCTGAGTTATTATCCACGGATTTAATCGGAATAAATCTGACTCTGCTTCCAGAGAGGATGTGGTTCTGGATGCTGCTGTGAGCCTGGGGACTCCCAGGCTGACCGGGAGCTTTTTTTGGGATATCTAGAGGTGTTTTTGAGCCAGGCTGCCACCACAGTGCACGTGTGCAGAGCGTGAAGTTCAAATGCTCAMACATTTCTTAGAGAAAAACCAGCTCAATGTTCTGCCCAGCAGCACGAGAATAGCAAGTTAAACACCATCAACTGCTGTTCCTCATCCTTAAATCTGAAAATACCCATTTCTCACCAAATTCTCCCTTCCCMAGCCCTACACTCCCACATCTCCAAGCTCTAATGTCAGTCACTTTGGATAGAAAAAAGTGAAAGTCCCAACATTAAACATCTCTGACATTACAGTTTTCACACAATATTTACAGTTTTGCACCTCTTTTAGTTCACAGAGTTCAAAGACAAAATCAAATTATTTATATTCATGAAAGAGGTAGAGGTTTCCCAGGGAATTTAAATTGKTTTTAATAGTATGATTTTATAACCTATTTAAAAATATTTATCATTTTTAATTCTATTTCTGCCTGGAAAAAAAAGCAGCAGTTATTAAAAAAAAAGGCCTTACATGTATCATGCATACAGAAACCATTCTCAACCCAATCAGAAAAAGTAATACCACCTTTTAAATGCTTTTAAACAAATGGCATGCCTCAGCCTGAAGAAATTACAGGGTTTTTTTTCTAAAGATTTTCTTACCCCATGCTCCTTATTGTGTTTTTGGCTTTAACTGTTTATTCTGTGCTGCTTTGTTAATTGTGAGGGTGCAAATACATTCTCATTACCAGAAAAAGGAATGTTTGCAAGAGAAGGTCAGAAAAAGATCATTGTTGCTGTTCACAAAGAAGATAGTCTGTGACTCTCTTCACAGACTTTTTATATAAAAATATAAAAAGTTTACATAAAAATAAACTGACTGGGTTTTTTTTTAACTCCACAAAAATGGTACAGTGCTGGCTGACCTCCACAACAGAAGGAGGCCTTTCACTTTAGAAAAGAGGAGGCACAAAATACAAAGAGACAGAATTATCTTAGAAGTATAAAACAGGTCCTGAAAGGTCACTGCTTTCTGCTTACTGCTAATTCTCCCTGGAACGACACAGATTTACATGCACAGAAAATAACTCATGGTGAGAGCATCACCAGGCCAGCCACAGAGCTGTCACCCATCAGGAGCAGGTCCAGGKGAGATTAGGGGGAAATTCTGGAATTTTAGGATRGGCTTTAAGATCCCTTCCAGCCCAAACCATCCTGTGACTCTGACATCCCACACCACCAATCCTTTCCTTCAATTTTGAAAGATTTCTTCCTTTCTACATTCTCTCTTTCACATTCTCCAAACACATACAGCCAGATTTTCTGTGATATTTTTTTTTTTTTTGCCTACCAAAAGCAGGAATTGCTTTAACACAGGGATGGTGTCCACAGTTTGATGAGGAGCTCTGACAGAGGAATTGCTGAATCAAGCTCAGCTGCAGATTCTGGCCCAGTCGAGCAGAACGTGTAGGATGGGAACAGTGCATGCACCAATGGTGAAGGAGCGTGTTCCCACAGGTCTGAATAATAACAGCAGTGAATTATTCATATCATGTGGGAACAGACACAATGCATCTGGAACAGCAAAATACAGGAAATAAGCTTTGTTTTGTTCCCTGTTTTTTTCCTTCTGCATTTTAACAGCAACTCCCTTGCTGTCCTTTGCAAACTCTGCTCACTTGGTGTCAATTGAACACAATTACGTGAATTTGAGCTTGTAGTGAATGCACTTTGTGATGGTTTGCATCAATCCAATCAAAATTCTCCTTAAGGTCCTTTAAGGTCTTTTCCAACCCAAACTTTTCTGTGATTCTGTGATTCTCCATCACCACTTTCCCTCTTGTGGGAAGAGGAGTAACTGGAACAGCAGAAGCCAGAGTGAAGGAGCTGAAGGCAGTAGTCCTTTTTGCTAGGAAATATTCCACTTTTATTTCCAAYTTGACCCAAAATGGGAGCCACTGCAGGCACATGTTGGGATGTGGAATTGGAATAATTCCAAATCCAGTCTGCAGCACTGACACCATCAACAGCAGCTCTTAAAATATTTGCATGTTCTGTCCAGGGGATCTTTCAGAATAGAGCACCAAGTCCCATTAAGTGATCATTGCAGCCAGATACTGAGCTGTATTGGGGCCTAGACACTGTCATTCATTGCTAAATTACACGTTTTATTTGGGAGCCTTTTTTTAGCTCCTTGACGCACGTAATGGAGCGCAACTGATGAATTTTGTCTGACAGTTTATCCTTCAGCATTGACACTGCGGCTCCTGATCGTACACAAAGCGTGGTGGAGCTCTGCTGCTGCTCTTTTCAAAGTCAAAGGAAGTTTTAGCAGCGCTCTCAGCACCATTCCAGCCTTAATTTCCTWTTTGCTGCTGCACAATGCTCACAGAAACTGAGCCTCGAGTCGGAGCCGCAGCCAAAATTCTGACACAGCACTCAGTGGAAGCAGAAATTCAACCCTTCTTTAGTGATGACCTCCAAAAGTTAATTACAAATCTGGTACGAAAATGATGAGCCTTTTCTTTACCTMTTCATTGTGAGAGTAAATAATGAAAATAGATGTTTAGAAATGGCAAATATTCTTTTACCTTAAGCAGCTTGGTAGAACATGTAGTTCTAAAGGCTTTTTGCAGAAAGAGCATCTTAGCAGAGTGTGGTGTAGAGACAACTGGAACAGGAATTGGTTACAGAGGTGAGACTATCCAGTCACCCTTACCCTTGAATAGTTCTTTCCCTGACCTTTAAGCTACAGAAATAAACCAAACTAACTCCTCAGCTCTTAACAGGCATTAAGAAAGTCTGCATTGCTTTTGCTAGCATTCAGCTATCACCAACATCACTTTTACACAATAGCTTTTCCTAATATGCTGCTTAAATCCATAGGATAGCATCCCAAACAAACAAAGAGCTCTGCCTGCAAGCTGCAGTTGTATCTTTGAAGGATCTCTGTAGGATAAAGGCTTTGGGTGTCCCAGCCTTAGGGACAAACCCCATTTAGCASTGCTCTAATTTCATTGACTCCAGAGCCACTAATGAGCTCCGGCTCCTGGCACACAGGGGAAAAACAAACACAGGAGAGAGACTCCTGAGTGCAGCTGGATTTCCTTACAGGGGATGGTGCTATCGACCTGGTGGAAGGGCTCAAACACCAGATACAGCCCAGCAAAGAGCCCCTGAGGAATCCTTGCTGATGGTGCAGGTTGGTTTGATGGTATTGTCTGATTTCCAGTGAACAATGGCAGGAAAAGCCCAGGGAGAGCTGGGGCCTGGGTTCAGAACTCTCAGCCAAAGGCACTGGATCAGGGAATAACCAAAAAGTCTCTTAACTGCAGTGAAAAGTCAGGAAAATAACATTTTTCTTAGTTTGTAGACAGATCAGAAAAATAGATTGAATTTTTTTTCCTATCTATATACATATGTATATATACATCTTTACAAATACATATTTGAGCCAAAGAAAACCAGATTTTATCTTTTCTGCCAACAGAAATAAACAACCTAAAATATCTTAATTAAATAATGAAATATCCCCTGTTCCTTTGACAATTAACCTTTTTAAAATCCTAAATTACTCTGTATTTTAACTAAAGACTAAGCATTTTGACTGCGACTRTTTATTGAATCTAACTTACAGATCTAATATTATGAATCTCCATAATTAATCTATTTAGGGACCAATTTCCTGCAATGGGATGAAAAATTCCTGCCATGGATTTTATCCCAGAGATGTTTAATCTTCACAGGTTTTATTCCTGCATGAGCTGTATGACTTGGAAAGGCCCGTGGAGCTGCCAGCCTTGCTCTGTCTTATTTAAATAAAAAAAAAATACTTCACTCCTGAATCTTTCAGCTGAAGATGCAAAGAGGGAAAGTTTTAGAGGAGAAAGTCAGTACAAGTGACTGATTTATCTGGGTAGCAGCTTTCTCACAATGTTTTGACAGAAGTGTTCTCAGAAATGTCTATTTTTAGTCACACACTCTGCAATCAATGTCTCCATAAACTAAATAAAAATCAAGAAATTGCACAGACACCTCAGAAAAAGGAGGATGCAAAGCCACAGGGTGATTCCTCTGCCTGAGGGAAGCAGGAGCACTCTAAAGTTCAAAATGTGTTATAATGTTAATAATTAGACTATTAAATACCAGAAGTGTCAAGGCAGAAAAATACAGGGAGTTTGTTTGTTGAGGTTTTTTATAGTCACTGCTGTATCTGCACAAACATTTCCAGAAGTTTATCCCAAACCCACTGCTCTGGGGATGATGGCCTCAATTTAAAGGATTCCTCCACACCAGCAAGGACCAAAAGGATGCAAAGGCCTCTAAATAACACCTGAGAATTTCCCATAGCCAGAAATGGGAGAAAAACTGAATTTTTTCTTATTCCACCTCCGTTTAAGGGGTGCATATATCTTAAAACATATATAAGAATTTCTGGTAGGATGCTTTGCACAGCAGCCCTGGGGCTCAGCTACAACTCAAGCAGATCTTGTGCTCAATGATAATTTCAATCCAAATTTAGGATAATAAAATTAAAACAATAGCATAAGGTAATTAATCAACCAAAGGAGATCCCTATTTTTGCATCATAATCTTATTAACACATCCTAAAAATGTTCTGACCCATGATCAGGTAGAACTGACACCAACATGTCCAACACAGCAAATGAACTCCCCTTTTCCAACAGTTTTCTCTTGTGGATAAATGCCAGCATGAATTCATCACCATTTACAATAACTTCTGGCTTTAAATCAACACTTGACCATAAAATCATTTGGGAACTTTGTGCAGAGATCCCCTACAATAACACCAGCATTTCTGTAGGCACAGAGACAATAATTTCATCCTGGGCAGAGAAGGCGACTGGTTGTGTTGGTTTGGGATTATTAAATGAACATTCAGCAAAAGAAAGTTTATATTTCTACCACCCCTTCAGCATGCACACAAACAGAATTTCAGGGAGTAG
The DNA here is from genome assembly GCF_030028575.1 of Malurus melanocephalus. Taxonomy (NCBI): domain Eukaryota; kingdom Metazoa; phylum Chordata; class Aves; order Passeriformes; family Maluridae; genus Malurus; species Malurus melanocephalus. Next base: position 394,145 of record NW_026623764.1, on the reverse strand, counting down.
TTTCTCATGTTAAGCTTTCTGAAAAGTTAGTTTTCCTTTTTCAAGACAGATCTCTTGTAACATTTTGGACATTTAGTTAAAGCCTAAATGCTTCAGTGAGGAACATCTCGAGCTGACCTGGGGCTGGAGGGAACTGGAATKTTCACCCCAGGACAAAGCTCTGAGCAGGCAGCAGCTCCCAGAAAGAGCAATATCAAACCCCTCTATGAAATCATCCCATATTATTCACTGCTGCATTCAATCTCCTTCAAAACTCAGGCATCCCAAAAGAAAAACCTCAAAGCTCCCATATGCTGCCCGCCCTCCCTCAATGTATTTTGTGTTTGTTGTTTGGGCTTTTTCTTTTTTTCTTGTAAATTGAAAACCGCAGGAAATAAAGGAACTTCACATGCAAAAAAAAAAAAAATAAATTCAGATATCATGAAAAGTCCAACTAAATAAAAAAAAAGTCTGGAAAACTCAGAGCTGCTATTGCATCTATCCTCAGAGTCCCCTGTTGTGGCAGAGCTCGGGAGGAGTCTCCAAACAGCGTGTGATTTTATAGACCATATGATCTGCAATATTTACCATGCATAATGGAAATAGATAAGGCAAAGCAAACAGCTTGAATTTTGTATTTCCTTGCTTTTTATTTAGTCTAGGTTGTTAGCACCATGTGAATGTATATTTGGGAGGCTCTGTGTTTGTGCATATGTGTGTATGTGTAGGTATAAACAAACACGCAGAGGCATTTCACTGGATTTCTMACTCATCATAAAGAATCATTTCTGAGCAGCCAGTTTTGAATTCCTAAAATTTCTCAGAAAAAAAAAAATAAGAGAAAGAAAAGGCATTGTTTATTTTGGTCAGAGCTGGAAAAAACCACATTATGTGTGTTTTCAGCTGCTGTGTCCTCTCTCTGTCCCTGCTCTGTGCTGCTCCTTTGTGGAGCTCTTGTGTTTTAATAACAACAAATGCCAACACCTACAGCCAAAATATCTGACCATTGTTTTATAACTTTAAAATGCACTGCTAGACAGTGTTAAGCAAGTGAGATTAAATGGGAAATACCTTTGCTCACTGCATTTTTTTATTTGGCAGTACACACAGGAGCAGGGAACAGGAATTTTAAAGTAGAGGAAATATTCCCATTGCATGGGAAATGTAAAGGCATATATCTGAAAGCGATTCCTTTATAAATGAAAATATCTGTACAAGTCCTGCATGGCTGGAACTATATTTGAAACTCCTGACAAGGGTGGGACAGAGAATAAAAATGTGAGTAATTAAATGTATAAAGACTTACCTGTTCTTCCTGTGTTGACACTAATAGGGTCATTTGACTGTCTTTAATTATTTTTATTTCATATCTGGAAGTTTTCCCCCTTCAAGTTGTCCCCTTGTAATCACTACTCTCTAATATTTATTAAATCTCTCACCCAKTCTGCTTGAAAGCTGCTCCCACCAATCTTTAGAGTTTTCTGCCAAAACAGTTGTATGAAAATCTCATTGCTATCATGATAAAACTGGGCTTTTTCAAGTTAGATCTTTTGAATTTCAGTTCAATTTTTCGTAATTTGGAGTTCTTTTTCCTTTCTCTAATGTTTAAGAAGGGTTAGTCATGAGTTTCTTATAACATATGAAAATTTGCTTATTTTTAGAAGATGTCCTTTAACACTCTGGGTTCCTTGTCAGGGTCTGYAGTGCTAATAGCTGTGTTAATAAAATTATTATCTACAGCGAAGAAATTGCTTTCCATACATAGAAATGTAATGAGATGGAAATTTTCAGGAACTGAGCAGATTCTCAGCAGTGCTTTGGTAGACTCTCAGAACATCTGCCCGTGTGCAGGCTGGAAACACTCAGCACAAGGAGAGATGACATTAAATTAACTCTGCTTTGGTGCTCCACACACACGTGCTCCTCCCCTCAATAAATTAAATTTTTTAGCTAAATGCTGAGGAATATCTCTGTTTACTGACCAGGTCTTCTTGCTTCAGGCAAATTAAGTTTCAGGCTTTTTTTTAATTTGTGTTATCTCCCTAGAGGAATGAAGCAGTGAGTCCCTGCATCCATTCCACCCCAGTTGTGAAGAGCATCACTTCACCAGAGATTGGAAGATCTTCCCACCCCTCCCAGCCTGGCAGGAGGAATTTATTTGGCATTTTTGGATTTTATCCCCCACTCTGAGGCACGTGGAAACAAACTGCACTTCCTCTGCTTAGCCCTCTGCCCTTTCCAGCCCCACAAATGCTTCCTCAGGGATTCATGAGCGTTTTGGGATGCAATTTGGAATACCTGGAACTGTTTCCTTTCACTCTGGTTTTTTTTTTTTCCTCTCAGCCCAAACAAACTATCTCCCCCAGGAAGAGCAGCAGGGCTGACCAGCTTTGTTATGCAAACATTAAGAATAAAAATTGTTTGTCTCGTGTGTGTTCAGCCATACACAACATCCACACACAGAAATGTAAAGGCTGCAGAACAGGCACTAAGTGGCCTTTTGAGACCTGCTTTTATTACCAAATCAGTGGGAATTAGGAATGACAAAACTGAGTTTAGTCAGGAAAGCACAGACATCAAGAGAAYGTACAGAATTTTGTTTTTACTCTTGCTGGGCGAGTAATTCATAGCCTGCATATAAGTGCATTTTAATTTCATTTTTGTGTATCACAGAGAGAAGCAAAGCTGTCCCCTGCCTTGTTTCTCTGTGCTACCTTCATCAGGCTCCCATAAAKTAAGGCTGTCCTTGTTTTATTCCTCACTGCTCTTTCTCATCTYTTCTCCAGACTCCATCTCCTGACACCCACGATTAAGGAATTCGCCATTCAAAGTAAGAAATAAGTGACTTTATCATTTGATTGTAGATCCTAAGGAGCAAAGCCTCTGAAAGATTAAATATTTAATCCTTAGATCTGCCATGCTGGCAACTGCCCTATCTATTTTATAAAGCAGGTTGACAAAAGCATGATGGGGCCTGGGATTTGTGTAATGAAGCAGCATTAAACCTCGCTCTCCACTGTGCCAAAAAAAGCAAAATTCTGCCTTTCTGACACATAATATTACTGCAAACTCACTGCAATGATGCTTGGGACCCAGCTGAACACGGATGTTGTCGCAAAAAAAATATCAGGTGATGACTTTAACAAGCAAAGGCATAGAAAATATTCAGAATCAACCACAAAGAAGTTCTGAAGAAGTGAGCAAGTCCATCAGAAAGCAAGAGGTGTCCAGGCTGTGCAGGGCAGATGGATGCTGTCGGGGTGGGGAGGGAGGGTCTGGCTACAGGGGATTGGAGAGGGGTGAACCTGGTGAGTGAGAGGAGCAGAAACTGCAACCCAACCCACAGAACTCATCCAATCCACCACAATCARCCACTAAGCAGTTTGTGCACACCCTAGCAATGTTTTAATAAGAAAAAAATAACAGCTATTCACTACTTTGGGTTTATCCATAGATCATTTTTTAAAATATTTTTATATAAACCCTCAGTATCACCAAACTGAGTCCAGTCAGATTTTAAGAAGGACAAGCAGAACATTTAAGCTGTAGCCACCAGGAAAATGTTGAAAGAACTCTTTAGGCTTTTTAATCAAGAACATATAAGCACAAAACCAATATTCTGGTGTTTAAAACGCCACCAGTAATAGATCTGTGACAAACTGTACCATATATCAACCCTATCAAGACTACACATAACCACCTTTTTTGCACCAGGTTTAGATGTTAGGGAGACCTTGCTGATTTTGAGCATTGGTAAGCCTTGGAATAAGTTACATTAGAAAAAAACAAAACAAACCAAAACTACAACTTTTGAGCAGATATTTTTGCAAAACAGCATATTGACATCTTTCAGAAATTATATAGATATAATTGATCCTCCTACCCTCTGCCACCGACAGACTGGGTAAATTTTTAGGACAATTCCAATTTCTGTGGATCTGCAGTAACTCTGCCATAACAATGTCCTTGGGCAGGCGCCTGCTGCTGTGACAAGCACTGAACAGGAGCTCAAAGCACTGCTCCAAACAGCTCCAAATTCCAGAGAATTCTAAGGGGAAACTCTTGCCTCTCAAGCAGATTAAGGACTCTGGAAGGGATTATCACTCCTCACTTTAAAAATACTGCATTACACACTGGCACAGTCGCAGCAGAGGAGTAATCCTTTGCCTTCCTGAGTTACTCGCAGGAAATCTTCATTCTTTGTTAAAAAGAATCAATACCAAAATGTGAGCAAAATCTAAATTACCATCTCTAATTTAGAAACAAAGCTAACCCATCAAAATTCACTAAGGAACAGAATTTCTTGCCTTTGAAAAGAGGTTAGAGTTGTTTAAAAACACTGAGCCATTTAGAAATGATGGTCAAGGTAGAGACATCAATTKAATTTCACTGGAATTTTCAGCCAGCGATGGAAAGGCTCATGGTCAAATCCATTTCTCTCTTTAAAAACAAAACAAAACAAACAAATAAAAAATAACCAACCATGAAAAAAGCCTTACTCTGCAGTAACAAGCTGGGACTCAATCTCAAAAATCACCTTTATGAAACCCTGTGAACATTCCTCCATCTCAGTGATGTTTGGCCAGGGCCACACACGTTCTGTCACTAGGAATMCAAGCAGCTCATGATTTAATCTCTGCTATTTCTCATCCCCAGGGAGCTCAGATTTGCACAAACCAGCAGCCACTGCCACAATTCAGGTTGCAGTAGACTGGAGCCAAGTCACTTCTTWAGGAAATGGAAATGCAGAGAAGGTATCCAGTTGCATTTCTGCCTTCTCCAAACAGATCTTAAACGGAGCCATAAATGTTCCAAAGTGTGTAATCGATCCAAAAACCATGCTCAACATTAATGGATGAAACTGAAACTGCAGATGAGATCTAAAGAGCACRGGGTTTTCATGAGAATGGATGTTTTGAAAATGGCTTCTGACCTACTTCACCAGAATTTCATTAGGAGGCTTGCAAGATTTTAGTATCACCTCTGAAGATGAAAACTCAAATTAATTCCTCCTTTTTTTATAATTAAACAGCAATATAACTTGTACACGCAGTAAAATGTGACCAAAAAATCACAAATGCCATCCCAGGATACAAAGAGGGAAGTGACCTTACTGAAATGGCTCTTGGGGAATAAATTCTCACAACAGGTGTTTAAGATCTGCTGTGCCAGGARTGAGGCTAAAATTATAAACCTATATATTCTGGAAATTATTTTTCCAATTATAAGAATAGGAAGAAGGCTAAATTTTGCAAATGGAAATAATTCAGGCATTTAAAAGTTCAGGGCAGATCCACTGAACAACAATTTTCTATTCAGACTCTAGAACCWTCCAAGAGGCCTCAAAAATTCTTCCTCGTGGTGCAACAGAAGGAAAAATCCCGTAATAACAGAGCAGAAGAGGACAAATATTTAATATTAGAGGTGCTCTGTGTGAACCCCTCCACTGATGAGGGTCTGACATCAAAGAATGTCTCTCTTCCTGCTGACATTTCAATCTAAAAGTCATGCACAGCTGCATTCAACACATCCCTTACAAACACACTAAATTTATATTTAACCATTGCACTCAGAGCATATCCCATTATACAATCTTACAAGTTTTGCTGAGAACTGCAGTAGAACACAAAAAAAAAATTGACTTTGTCCAGCTAAAACTTGATATTTCTCATGTTGGAGGGTGATTTCTGTTCTTATAATCATACCCTTATATAACAATATCATCATTCTAACTGTCTGTATCCTCCCCAGCCCTTCAAAATGCTCCACAGCTGGCAAAAATTCAGTCAGTTCAGGAAATATCTGTACTCTGATTCAAAAGGTGTTGGAATTCCCCAATAATACATGCTGGCTTTAATTTATTTCAATTAATTGTGAATTGTTTTGAGGTTCRTTAACATTAACATCATCCCTGTGTGCACACTCTGGTTTAATTTCAAACTGAGTGTTTCTCTACAGWGATGAACATCATGCTCATCCCTTTCCAGTGCTGAAAAACAAGCAGTGAAAARCCCAGAGAGGAGCTGGTACAGCCTGTCTTCTTGGGCTGAAAATACAAACATTGCTCCAGCTCCCATCTCTGCTCATCCTCCCTTATCCATGGAATTGTATCAGAGATGGGATTGTTCAGGTAATCCTGTTAAACTGAATATATTCGGGCTGCAAAACAAAAATTCCATCATGGCAAGAGATTGAAAGTTTTTAGATGTGGGCAGACAAAGCWGAGCTGCAGACAGAGGGGATCAGAACCATCCAGGGGCTCAGCAGGGAGAGCTCTCACTGCACTGGGGGCACCTGAGCCTCGGCTCTGCCTGCTGGAATGGAGCTCTACAAATTGGATAAAAAGCTGTGGTGGCTCTTTGGGGACACTGAGGTGACCTTGGCTGCCTGACCCCGCTGCTCTGATGTGTCACAGCCCCGAGCTTTGGCTTCCTGCTCAGGGCCACAGTGAGTCCATCCCTGTCCCACTGTGATCACAAACTGCTGCTGCCCAAAGCTCCTTCAAACAGACACATCTCCACAGCAAAACAACTCCAATTATTTCCCTCACACTTTTTTTTTTCCCCCCTTAGCCCTGCTCAGCCTGAACAAAGCTCTGGCTGGCTGTTCCCCCCTGCAGTTCCAACAATAAATTCAGGTGGTCAGAGCAGAGAGCAGCCTGCAGCTGCCCTGAATCCAGGTGAATTCATGGCAGCAGGAATTCCTTAATTCCTTCAAATTCTGCTGCTCACACATTGAGGATTAAGAACTTTCATGGGAATATTCTGGCAAGCCCTGTCCACGTTCAATGCCATCCCMAACTGGCCCAGTTTGTCTTTCTGCCCTTCAGACCAGTGCAGCTGCTCCTGAAATGCAGAATCATTGATGGATTTTGTGCAGGGTGCAGGTGCATCCATAAGAGCACCGTGACAGCACGAGGAGTGGCAGAGGGAGATTAGAGAACACTGCAGGACACGATGAGAAATAAATTCAAATCCATGGGAAAAATGGGTAAGAGAGCGTCACACAGGCTTTTGTTTCTCAAGTAATCACCTAATTTGCTTTCTGAGATCTGTTTTGCCTGCACAGTTATGGTGTTTTCCTCAATGAAAGGTTTCCAATAAGTCATGAAAAGTTCATTTCTTTACGACTTTTATTGGGCTTTAATTTACCTGAATGCTCCTCTGCACCCTCCTAATGGCTCAAGGGAAATGAGGGGATCTGTTCTAACCCAAAACACRCTTCATTCTTCTCTTTCCAATGCATCATCTTTAATTTTGCAATAAAGGTAATCATAGGTGCATTTTTTTTCTRAAGGCTGCATTGTTCTGGGATGCCTGTAAACAGGGATAACCTTGGGGAAATCTCTGAGCACTCTCTGGWTGTGCTTTGCCAGAGTGGCTCTGTTAAGTGGTTTCTTTGTCAGTCCCTAACACARAATTCTCTGGCCTGGTGTTCTCAGTCTGCCTTGCAGACCTTYTTTGTGAACACAGATGACTGGGTCGTGAAATTTAATTTAAATTATAGGGCTATCGAAAGCAAATGGTGATCCATAAAGAAACAAACATTCAATCTACAGCTGGGGGTTTGTCAAGCAATTCTGTTCAAACTGTTCATGAGTGAATAAAATTCTGAGCTGCTCTCTTTAATTTATTTCATTTTGCTTCTGAAATCCATTTTAYGTTACACAGGTCACATCAGTGAGTACTAATGAGAAAAAAAAAGCCATTTCACAATCAAAGCTAAGCCAGAGCCTTCTTTAAAAGCTTCATGTGTACGATTCTGCAAAATTCAAAGCACACTTTGTTTTGCAAATTGGTCAACAAAGTGCAACCATCCTATTTATTTCAGTGTGATTTCAATAAATTAAACAGTCACAGAAAACTCCAAATACTCAAATTCAAGAAAACATCTCCTTAGAAYCTCAGCATGCAGTTGTGATCACATCAGTGTGAAAATTTATCTGTTTCAATGAGAAACTGAATTTGATAGAAAACACTCATATTTTTGACTGAAAGCTTAATAGATTTGTCCAGGAAAAGAGAAATATTTTCCAAAAAGAACACAGAATACATTTGTGTGATTTGCGTGTTTCATTACAAAGCTGTCTCAAATCTAAAAGAGAACTCCAGAATTTTGTTACAAAGCTGTTCTCTGGGTTTCAAGAACTAATTCTGTTTTTTTGCTTTGAACATACACAAATATCAACTGAAGCCAGAGGAAAATTGGAAACCATCACTGAGGTCTGGGAAAAAGTGATCTGACAGAGTCTGTGGCTGATCTGGAAAAATCAAAGACTAAAAATAATTAAGAATATTCCTGGGTTGAAATCTACACTGCTTTGAGACTATAAATACACTACTTTTTGAAGCATTTTTTTTTTTTGTTTTATAAATATTCTGGTGTTGCCTTTCTAACTAGGCTGTAAAGTAACCGTGTTACTTTCAATAGATGTTATTCTATATTCTCAAACCTGCAAAAATGTGAATTTTCATTTGGATTATTCTCAAGACGTAGCACCTTTTTGGTGCTATCTTGTTTAAYGTTTGTTTTATTGCTAAGAATTATGCAGCTAATTAAATAAACTTTGTCTCAGCCTTGGCTTTTCTTCCTCATAGAAAAAAAACAAAATAAATTCACCTTGCCCTTCTCCGAGGCTGAACAGCAGCAAATTAAAACAGGAATATATTTCACTTGACAAATTCAATCCATCCATCTGTTGTAAACTTTTCTGTCAAAAACCCCCAAAAATATACCTGCTGTYCTCCTAATAACTGAGCACAGAGCAAAGCCCACGATGTGGAAATGAGCAGGAGATGACATTTGCCTGCTGGTCCGATGYGTATCAGGGTTTGACACTTGTCTGTCTCACTTGTCAGCTCAGAAATGATCTGGATTTGTTCAAAGATATYGCCCCACTCCCAAACAGACAACACGGTTCTCTCTTTATCACATCTGACACGCAGTGCAAGGCAATAATAGGAGGAAAAATGCTGCTGCTATTTTCAAATCTACTTAAATATCGCTTCTTGCATTTCTGCCCAAAAGGGATGACAAGGTGAATTAATTTACTGGGGTTTCGAGCCACCCAGGGTCCCCTGGTACTTGACTCRAGTATCATAAATAATATTTTGTAGGGATTTTTAGAGTGGTACGAGTTTGCCACGTGTGTCAGAAGGAAAAGACCACACGGATGTCAGAGTGAAGCAGTTTTTCTAACAGCAGCCCTTTGTTTTTCACACAAATGTTTGTGATGGTTCCCAAATGTCGCTGTACTGAGCTTTCTTCTGGTGGATTTGTGAGGAGAAAGGGATCCCAAACCCTGCAGTTCAGGATGGACCATCCCCAACACCTCCACCCTCCCCACACATTGATGAGACACCACAGCACAGGGAATGGATTTACCTCGTTGACAGCAAAAAAAAAAATAAATCTTTGACTGCCAGGGATCAAATCCCAAATCCACGGGCCCCAGAGCCCTGCTCGTGCCACCCTTCCCTCCCACTGGAGTTCTGCCATTCACAGGGCCTTGTCCCTGAAACATGGGAGTGAAAAATCAGAGATATCRGGTGCAATTTGGAAATTGCTCACCGAGGGAATTTTGTTTCTGTGCCATTTACACTTTCACAGCTCCTTCTGCTCTCCCTCCTCCCACCTCTGATTTCATCCCATGGATGCAGGGAGCTGGGCATCCAGCACACAATTTCTGGTTTGTAGGAATGACAGGAGAACAAACTCCATCATTCCCTGTTAAAAAAAAAGGAGTGTTTTTCCCAGGTCACGTTTAGTTTGGTACGTTCTTGCCTTTTAAACAACACTCAAATAAAAAAAGCCTGATTAAAAGAAAAGGTCAAGTTCCAATCTTCACACAAGTCTTGGCAACTGAGMGAAATAATCATAAATCCACAAGAAAACAAAGAAAGAAAACGCTGAAACCATCTGCTCCTGGGGGAGGTAGAGGAAGGAAATTCTATTTTGAACAATRTATGTAAGACCTGCACCATTCAATAAGATAACATGGGATTCCTGGATCCCYGGAGCTCCTTAGAAAGGCTTTATTGAGAAACCTTTATCTATTGCTTAAAATGTCACAATATTTTATATATATATATATATGGTGTTCTTTTCCATTGTCCTTAAGCTCAAAGAGCAACAAAACTTTTCTTCTAATGTTCACAAAAATCATAAGCAGCCCAGCCTGCCATAATTCAGTATYACCATTTTTTACTGGCAAAACACTATTTTAAGTGTTTTGGCAATGTAAAGGAGTAGATAATTACACCAGTGACAATCAATGGCACATCAGGACCATCATTATATGCAGCTTCAGCCTGCTTTGATAGTGAAAGTTCCTGATTCAATATTATTAAAATAACATTAACTATCCCTGCCTGGGTGTATTGCACACTTCACACACATTCACTGGAGGAATCCGAGCACCTCACAGTCATTTGTAATTTCACTTCTCTGTAAGACACAAACCTCWCTTAACCCCATTCCCACACAGAAGGCTGAGGGACATGGAGAATAATTCACTTTATGATTTCACACCAAAATTGTTGCCAAGAGGAGCTGCAGAGGAGGCAGCACCAGCCCCAGGTTGGTCCCACCCTCCCTCTTTCTCCCTCTTTGCCACTGAGATTATGAACATTTGCAATACAGCTCAAAATGTACTGAGGGCTTTTCAGAGTTCTTATTCAAGACTGGCATGAAGGAATACAAAAAAAGGGCTGTTCCTTAGTCCTATTTCTTATTCCTTTGGATATTTTTATTTGCATTAATTTCACAATGTACTAATATTTTGAGGACCATAATAAAGTGTTTGAACAGCAGTCACTGGTTCATTGATATTGTGAGATATAATTATGCTTCAGTATTTCAGCAAACAGACACTGCAATAATAGGTTTAATAATAGGGCCTTGTTTCCTGTTTATGACTTAAGTGGGTCTTCTCAGCTCCCCACTTTTAGCTGAGCTCCAGATGCAAAACTGGACTGATCTGAAATAATCCTAGTACAGAAAAACACTGGGGTTTGACTGTAGCTGTAATTCAGACATGGGGCAAATAAATGTACATTATGTATGGAAAGATATTAACGGCAAATAAATTTGCAAAGGAGATTTTAAGAGAACAAGATTTGTGACATACTTGTGGGACAGAAGCTCAGAGTCATACAAACAATTTTTCCCACTGACATGGAACAATAGGGACAAATCTTTGCGATGTAATCCTTTCCCTTTGCCCTCTCTGATAACTTATTCAGCATGATGGGGTGATCTATCTTCTCCCTTCCCAGGTAATATTCCTACCAGAGCCACATTCTGCTCTGCAGGATGATCTGTGAGCTCTGCTTGTCAAATGGGCATTTATTATTCACCAGCAGCACGGGCAGAACGGGCACCCCACCTTTCCTCYTTCTCAATTAGTCTTTACCTGCAAAGCTGTGACAGAAAGGGGCCTTATCACATGAAAAAAAAAGCTTTTATTTAATCCCCAGATTTATGGAGAAGGCAAGGAAAGAAAGAGAAAGGGAAAGGTTCAAAWTAGGCTTAGAACCATTTCTCCTGCAGGATATTTTGCTTGGCCACTGCACTGAGATTCAGACAGTTGTCCTGCTTCCCTCTCTGCCTGCTGATGTTAAGATCATCTCATACCCCTGCTATACAACAGGGGTAAAAAAAAAATATTACCCATTTTCTCCTTGTAAACTCAATAYATCTTCTTTGACTAAAACATATCAAACAGTTAATGATAAAACACTCCAATACCAAATACTCCATAAATCCAAATACCATAGCAGAAATGGCTGAGAATATATGAGAAGCCAACATAGCTCTCCTCCAACAGTCTTATTAAAGTTGTCTGTTACAGACAAGTGAAATGAGGGGATATAATTCCACGAGTATAAATAGTCCTTCTGCTCTCACATCAATATTTTATGCTATTCATGGAGAATCACTAAGGTATTATTAATTGCTTCTAGCAACACAGGTAAATTAAAGGCTGATCTATTAACAACATTAAACCTTAAATATTAATTCCGAGCAGCCACAGAATGTGCTAATGTCAGAGCTGAAAGTGGGRATGTTATAAAAAGAAAGGTGCTGGCTTGTTTAGAAGGAAGGGCTGCATTGTGGTTTTAGGCAGAGCCTTGAACAAAAGGCACAGTGCAAACCAGGAACAGCTCGGGGACATGGTGTCACCCAGGTGAGTTGTGCACTAAGAAGGGGCTGGCAGAGCTGTGCAGGGAGGTGTGAGCTGTGCCCAGGGAGCTGTGCCCTGTGGGCAGTGGTCACAGGGCTGGCATGGTGTCCCTGGCAGGGGGAGGCACTGGGCAGTGCCCTGAGTGGGTCCTGTTTGAGCTGCCAGCCCAGGTACAGCCACAGCTGAGCAGAGACTGTTTGTGACCAGACCTGGCTCCAGAGATGGCCAAAGTGGCAGTAAAGGCATGGGATGGTTTACACTCCTTCCACATCACCAGCAAAACCAGAGAATCACACTGGTTTGGGTTTRAGGGACMTWRAAACTCATCCCATCCCACCCCAGCCATGGCAGGGACACTTCCACTGTCTCAGGCTGCTCCCARCCCCAATGTCCAACCCAGYYTTGGACACTTCCAGGCAGCCACAACTGCTCTGGGAACCTGTTCCAGTAACTCCCCTTCCAGGTCAGCATCCTGGGACCCCTTTTCCCCAGCCTTGTCCATATTTGTGGGTGAAGCAAAGGGCTCACCCTCATTTTTGGATTTCCCAAGCCTGGGTGTCCATTGTCCATCGTTTGGCACCCGTGGATTGCTCAGCTCTGCCTTTGGCACAAGGTGCAGGGAGCTGTGACCCAGTTAATGTCACAGAACATTTCAGAGACTGCCTGGGAATGGACTCACAAAGCCTGCAGGAAATGAAGCAGAACCAAACCAATTCCCTTTGCTTTTGCAGGGACTCACACTAGGGCAGGCAGAGMACAACTCAGCTGTTTGCAACAGATTAAAATAAGAATGAAAAAATAAAACAATTGCCAGATAAGAGTTTTGAAATAGTAACATGGTTCTGTGACTCTCCTATAGTGTCTGCMACAGCTACAGCTGAGAGCTAAATGMACATTTTTWAAAAAACAATCYTAGGTAGAATTAACTGCCTTTAAGTTCATTAATTACCTTCAATTATCTTTATACTTGAAACAGTTGAAGAGCTGATGACACATCAATATGTTGGCGTGGCTAAAACTTCTGTGTTTTAACAGAACAGAGACCAATGTGCTTTTTTGTCCTAATATAATAAATAATTGTTCATCTAATAAATATTTGGGATAAAACTATTTGCATATTCAATGAGTAGCAGCCTCACTGCCTATCTAGGCCAGATTTTGCCTCTTCTCCTCTTCTCCTGTGTTGATATTACTCATGGATACATGCATACAGGGGGATAACCACAAGAAAATAAGCACTGAGCCAGATGCCAGACACACAGATTTTATCACCTAAACCCCAGGAACATTATTCAAAATAAGAAGACATGCTTTATGGTTGCCTCAAAAGCATTCCAGAAGAAAAGACAAATAAACTTGTGCTTCMTGGCGAGATTTGTGAAGCCTCTTCTGGGTTTCTGCATACCCATATCTCTGAGAGCAGCTGATCAAAAGTAATGATAGATTAATCATGTGCTCTCCAAGATACATTTACAAGTGAAAAATGACTGGCCCTTCATTRCCAGCTACTCAAAATGAGGTATTGACTCGATATTCCAGCACAGAAACCTCTAGAACAGCAACCAAGGTGAGATATATCAAAGCAAGTAAAAAGACAAGGAAAAAAAAAATAAATTTGATCCCTGTCCAAAGTAAATAAAAACCAAAGGCCTGCTCTGACAAGGGGAAAAATAAATCAGATTGACATCTTATAGGGAAGTACAATTTTCTCGTAATATGTCTGTTTAAGCTAAGGCCGTGACAAAAGTGAAATGTTTATATGAAATCATGCAACTGTCACCAAGCTGCTCGTTTTGATGGAAAGAACAGGCARTGCCTTTCATTCTAATATTTTCTAAATAGACCATTTCTGTTTTTCCACTTGCCCCTTTTTTCCACTGCCAAAGTTTCCATCAGACTGCAACAGAATTTTTTTTTAAAGCTGTCAATTTTAATTGCAGCGCTTTTTCACCCTTTTTTTTTTTTGTACTCCCTTGATTTTTTTCCTAATGAAGCAATTAGTCCCTGCTGAGGTCAGTTATAGTTGCTTTCAGGGAGTTTTGCAGCATGTTCTCAAGCAGGTACATGCAGAGGGCCATTGTCAGATAAAGTGATGTTGAAATAAACATTTTCTCCCACTGGTGCCAGAGGAATCGTTGCACACAATAAACAAAAACTTTTATAAAGTTCCCTTTCAAATTTCTTAATCATAGACAGGCAATGAAACAATATCCACATTTTCTTGCCCACTGTCATACCCCAGTATACCTCAAAAACCTGGTTGTCTTATCAAAGCTGTCTAAATTAACTAAAGTAATTCAAATTATTTTTAATCCTTTTTTTTTAATGTTGTGCCACACTAAAGCAAGAGATGCTGCACAAAAGCAAGAAGGGAAAGAAGTGTTTAGAAACTTTGACAAATTAATTGCTTGAGGTTAATTTATGCCATTTGTATCAATCCAGGAATCAATTATGATGCATAACCATTACTAAGGTCTGTAGACTTTGCAAGAAAGTAAGCAGGACAGAAAAAAAAAAATGAATGACAAATGTTACATAAAAACATTGACAAACTGGTTCCATTTGCCACATTTCAATATTGAAGCAATCTGAAATATTTTAACACCWCAGAGACAGAAATGTTCAAATCTATCAGTACCCAGCTCATGTTAATTCTGCTTAGGAAACATCTGTTGGCAATAAACATCCACAGCTTATGCTAAAAAAACAGATCTACACTTTAGATCTCCTTCATATCCACCAAGATTTATTTTTCTTTAACCACTCTGTCCATTTTTAGCCATCTAAAAAGTRTTGCTGTCAGGTGAGGCAAGGTCAGAAAGTTGTTCTGGCTCTTTCTGAGAATCAATTGAACACCATCACCCCTGCCAGTCCTGGGAGACACCTCTGCTCCAGGTCTGACAAACTGCTCCTCCGTTTCCAGCTTGCCTCCTCCAGGCTAGATTCCTCTCTTTCTAACATTTTCTGTTTTAAAACCCCCCCAGGTAACTTGCTTCCTGTCTAATGACTACTTGAGAGGATTCATAGTTACAGAAAATCAATGTTTTAAATGGTATTGAACAATGCTCTCAGAATCTCAAGGTGACTGGTTCAATCTCCGCTGATTAAACATGACACAGAATCATCAAAGTGAGCTGCAAAGTTGTCTTTGCCCAGTTTTTTCTGCCCTTTCAGGCAGAACATCACATCCTTGCAGCCAGGACCTCAGCCTGAGCTGCAAGAACACAGTGGGAGTGCTGTGAATTGTTTTAAAAGAGAGGAAAGAACAGAATGTGCTCAGAGGCTGAGGATTCGCTGGATGGGGTGAGATGTTCCAAACCACCCAAATATTTGGGAAGAAGAATATTTGCCTGAAGTGTGCAGTGAGATATAAYTTCCCTCTCCTCACCTAGCCAGCTGGGTGGTGTTTTCTGCAATCCACACACTCCAGTTAAACCAAAATCTGAGGACTCTTTCTGTTACGGGGTTATGTCTTCGCCTTCAGGCTGCAGGACAGAGCAGGAAGCAGCACAACTGGAATTTTCCCTCTCCTGTGCAGYGAATTTTTGCTCACAGTCCTTGTGGGATGCTTTTTAGAAGCTGCCAATAGAAAATGTCAACCCCTGTGGGCAGAGGAAGGATTTTCATGGGGTTTGCAGTTTCTGGTCACTAAAGAATCGTGGGAAATGACATCTTTGTCACTGTGCTTTGTGCTSGTGGCTCAGAGGACAGCTATAAACCCCACTGATTCATTCCACAGAAAYTTTATCACTTATTTCCCCAATAAAAACTTCAGATCTCTAAATATCAGGTGGACACAGCCTTCCCCTGCACTGGATTTTTGGACTATCAGTCTGTAACTTGACTTTTCACTGGTCAGTTGGMAAAAGATTCCAGATTTCTCCCTGAGGATATAAACACGAGCAACTGAAGAATCKAGACATTTTATTTAATCTATTTCTCTGCATCCAAAGAGTCAATTTCTTGTTTTGCAGACAAATTTCCTAAGGAAACAYGGTTGCTTTTAAGTCATTACAGAGTCAGTAATGTACTGATTCTTTAAATGCAAAAATACTTTTTCAAATAAAAATGATGGGCTGTCAAGCTCACTGCTGATAAATAGCATTTTGAAAAACCAACATGAAAGCAGCTACAATTACRGGACATACCTTTTGTATTCAAACCTCTGAGTTTTGCAATTACAACAACAYGTCTCAAACACCTCAGGGAAAGAGGAATTCATCTGGCCAGCACAGAGAACTTGTGTGATGGGATGARGAAAGCTTCAATTATGTCCTAAAGCTGCACTGAAAGCAATGTCTATAACCTGCAAAAACTCTGAGCACGTGGTATACATCTCCACCTGGAAAAGGTCATTTTTTTTTTTCATTTTTCTCTCTTATTTACCATTGCTTTCTTGTCAGTAGGCAAACCTAACCCTCAGAAAGGAGAATTTAACAGAAGAAGCTCCAGCAAGACACAACTTTGAGCTTCTGAACCTTCTGGTTTCATGAGTAACTTTACCCCCAGTCCTCTGCTTAATTAATGAGCTCCAAACCTGAAAGCTGCCTACTTCTCACAGCAAGGTTGGGAGACAAAATATTTTTTTAGTCATATTCAGATGTGAAAAACTGGTCAGATACTTTCAGAAAAGTTGAAAGAGATGCTGTGATCACGTTCCCTGAAGGACTCAGCTGGAATGTGAATAATGGAAATTTTCTGGAAGAACTTGTTTGAACAGAATTCTTTAACTCACTTGTGGACATCTTGTATCTCCCCTCATTGATCCAAAATTCAGCTTCAGACATGAAAAGCTTGGGAAACACAAGGGGACAAATTGATCCCTGGTGCAATCCTATTATCTGCAGATGAATTTGGGCTATTTTGTTAATCTCGTTCCTACCTCTGCCTTTCCCCCCCCTAAATAAGTTTTAAAATAATCAGTTTTGCTGTTCYTTATTGCATCATGCAATAGAAACCTTTTAGATCTTATTTTCTTGATGGATATGAGTGCAAAGGATTTTAAAATYGTGTGCAATTCTGTATTAATTCCATGGATGCAAAGGGGAAAAGRTATCAGTTTTATATTTTCAACCCTTATCCTATAACAGGCTTTTGTGACAAGACCTTTAAAGGCTTGTGGCCAGTCAGAAGGAATAMATTTTCTATTTTTATTTCAAACTTATATCTTCTCCTTTCTCTTCATCTGGAACACAGACCTCAATTAATCTCAACAATTTTCCTTAACACAACAGACATCTCTGTCCATTTTTCCAGGTGATTCTTTCTAGARTTTCTATATTTGTACCTCTTTTGCCATGGTCTCCTTTACTAAATCTGATAATCTTAATGTAGAGCTGGTCTCCCATTGACTTTTACCAACAATATTTTTTTTAAAAACATTTTTTATCTCACCAAACTGGTGCTTTATCAAACATGTTTACTGTTTAACACTTCAGGCAAAGGACTGACTGAGGAATTCAGGAAGGGAGAAACACAAATGATCCCATTACCCACTGATTCCAGATGTGACAGTCCTCACTAATGGAAGGCATTTCCCAGATAAATGTATATACACATATCCACTCAGTCCTTTTCTCTAAATACAAACATCATTTAKAAACCATCTAACACAAAAATATTTGGTCCATGTAGTGAGAAAACTTCCTGGCACTACAGAAATGCAAAGAAACAGCAGCCCACACAAGCTAATGGGAGTAAATACAAATTCTTGTGAACACTGAGTGAATGATTAAAAACTCAGATAACCTTCTCTGCTTAAAAATCTCTTTTAACTGTCATTTTTTATAAAAACATCTCAGTTGGTACAAAATATGTCATGTCAAGGTCCTTGCTTGGGCATAGTCAGCATTGCATGGACAATTTGCAATGTTTGGCAGAATGCAGAAGTTTCCATGTCCTTTATGCCTTCCCAACAGAAGACCTTTTTTTATATTTGGCATCACTAATTAAAGTTAYAGTGCCCCAGACTCCAAGCAAGTTTAAATGATTAATATACTCTGATTACTTTTTCCCATTTTTTTACAACACTTTCCATTAGGAATTCTCCTAATAAAAAGACTGCTTTAGATTTAAATTATCCACTTTGCCCTAAAAGTTTTTTTCAATTTCCTCCCAGCACTGCAATGCTGAGGGTGTTCTTTCCCCTTTGAAGGCCTGAGCCACCTTCAGCATTTCTTAATAACTCTTAAAACAATTCTTTATCCAGAAGAGATCAAGATTTACTAAATCCAGACCAGACAATGCTTTAAATGAGCACTTGCTAAAGCGCCTGCTGAACAAAGGGAGTTGCAATTTAATAGTTTAAAACTTTTTATCACCTTTTTCCATTCTGTAATTCTGTCTCTCATCACAAGCTAAACATCGAGCAAAGAAAACAAACTTTTCTTCTTCCTATTTCAATTCATTCCAGATCACTGACAATCAATTAATTCCAAATAAAAGACCAAAGAACTGGTTGCAGTATGCAGGTACCAATAACCAGATTGATGAAAGGCCAGACTTACAGCTTCAAAGGAAAAAAAAAGAAATTGAAACCAAAGGTGAACTGCACTTATTTGTCCTTGGCTACAGAATGAAACCAGAAAAGGTCATAAAGATGTGATGGTATTTGCCTACAGTACACTGGATTTTGAGCACTGGCCTTAAAAAGGCTGAATTCACATGGTTGAAAATATCAGGCCTCAAGTTTCTTGCAGCACAGCCCTGATGCTGCACATTGACAGGATAAAATAGRATTTGTGAGCAGTTTGAATTTGATTTATCATTATAACAATCTAGGTCAACATAATAATTGTCTCATCTGGTTATACAAATAGGGACTGGAATGCAGTGGGGATGCAGAATTTGAGACAGAGCTGGATAATGGAGCTCCTTTGGGCAAAGGACAGAAAGAAAATGCTGAAAAGGTGTTTATTTTACTTCAGTAAAATAAACATTTTGTTACTATTTTTATAAGATAGCTATTATTGAACACATTATAAATCCTGGACTACGGTTTRGTTTTGCTGTAGGTAGAGCACCTCACTGCTTTGGGAATCTGGAAACTGAATAAAGTATTTTCCAATTTCCCATCCAATATTTTCATTAATGCTGCAATATGCAAAAAATACCAACCAGAACAACACCAAAAGCAAGGTGTGAGTGAYGACTCAACAAACACCACAAGAAAAKRATTTCCTGTGGACCAAACCCAAACCTGACATCTCAAACAACATTCCTGACTGATGGGAATAAACAGAGTCAGAGTAATGACCAAAAGTCCGGAGAAACAGAAGAAACACCTCTTTATTTGTAAGAGCTGCCACCCTTTTGTTCAGCACATCCTCCTGGGCAGCACCCAAAGGATGCAGRGAAATCCTATAAAACACAAAGCAGGGTCTGAGCCTCCCAGTGAAGGATCACCCCGACAAATTATTGATTAATACCTGGCAGCCACGCTATAAATGAGGTATAATTCATCAGGACACACTGACACAGCCTTTGCTTTCGTAAAGCTCATCTTCTATTCACTCTTCTAACTTGCTTTTGGCTAAAGCAATTTCTTGAGTTCATCTTCAGCCAAGTGTCATCTGTTCTCTCCCATAATCGTTACCCTTCCTGCTAATTAGCGAGGTTTAGCTTCCTCMTGTTACACACTTAATTAACTTCTCCACCTTTGGAAAAGCAATTTCCCCCCAAACGAATTGCTACCATGCCTGTTCCATACAATGARCTGGTTCTAAGTATAGAACCTTCAAATGACAGACACGGAGTTTCTGAAAGAGAACAGACGAAAGAGGATGGCAGAGATAACCACGAGGAGGAAAAACTCGATASGAAAACACTCATTCAGTGTTCCACCCTTAGGAGGAGCAGGCTGAGGGGAGAARGAGATGGATAACAGCTATTGTGTGTGGCAAATGCTGTTCCCTGGCTCGCTCAGCACCTTCCTGTTCTTTTAATGGTTTTGGCTGCGCAGAAACAGCGAGCGTAACCCAGCTCAGAGCTCTATTTGTCACCTGCTCCCTTGGAATGGGTGCAGCCCAATAAAAACACTGCTGCTGAAAGGTTGGGCTTGATGGGCAAGACACAAAAAAATGAGATGGCAGCACAGCAGTGGATAGAGATAAATCAAGCAGGCACACCTGAAATGAATGGCAAATCTCTGTCAGCCCCTGCATTTTCTTCCCCTCCAAGACAGGCTGCCTGTCAGGACATTCCTTCTGAAGCCACCAAGAATTTAGCATAAATAGCAAGTTAAGTCTTCCTATCAGTCATTTTTTTATAAGTGTAAAGCAGAAGGAAATCAACTGTGTTCTATTGATGCAAATTTAAACAATGGTTTAGGGACACACAGTGTCTGGCCCAGATTCTCTGTGATTCTCTGCTTGAATGGGGAAAAAAACAGACATTTATATGAGTTTGTTTTGTAGGACTGTTTCCCTATTTTGTCACTGGCTCCAAATGCAGGAAGTCACAGAAATCAGAGGATGTACAGATCATAAACACCATCAGTGAAATCAGAGGATGTACAGATCATAAACACCATCAGTGAAATCAGAGGATGCTCAGATCATAAATGCCATGAATTCAATATCAGCTCATCAGAAAGATCCCAAATGTCCCTTCCTGTCAGTGGTGCAGTAAGAAAAGCTGATTTCCTGAGAAATGATAGATGTTTTTAGATGTTGGGTCTATCTGGAAGAATTCACACGGACAAATCTTTGTTTCCACCCCAAACAGGACCATGGATTTGGTTTGTGTCACACTCACCCATTTCCTGCCTGGGGCCAGTTTAATGCCAACAGCTTRGAATAAATGCAGAAACATGATTGACATGAAATCCTAATAAAATTTACCTTCTCAACAGGCATTAGGAGCAAATAATGCACTTGAGACCTCCTCAGATGCACCATTTAGATCATGGTTATGTTTMTTTTTCTCTGTTAGCACTTGTCATTCAGATGAGTTGGAAAATGATTGCTTCACAGGACTGAAATGCTCATTGTGAGGAGAGTATAAAAATGTTAAGTACCTGAAAGATTTTCTTTTTATTAGTAATAATCTGTTTCTTACTCCCTTTTCTTMCAATGTGACATTTCTGGCCTGTTGCTCCAATATTTATTGTTCTCTGRCCAGTTAGAAATGCAGGTGGCACTTGGGCTCTTACACTGCACAGGCCACATCCAGAGTGTAATTACAGCAGAGGTTATAAAAACAGATTATTTCACTCTTCTCATGTTCCTGCTGCCTCTTTTTAAAGTATTCTACAAAACACTTATACAAAAAAAAAAAAAAAAAAAAAAAAAGATTCATCTAAGTGCCTCCAAGTGCCTCCTCCCTGTTTTCTGTCTGGGGAAATTGTTATCTGTGATTTTGTCTGCTCTCCCAATCTTCTCAAGAATCAAATAAGCATTTCGTGGCTTTCTATAACAAAAGAAAGAGAAATGCAGCATATTCCAGACAATAGTGTATTAAGATTTTCAATAATTGAGGGCTGAAAATCTTCCACCATCCAAAGCAGAACCTGTTATTTATTGTGATTGAATCACACAGGAACTGAGACATCTGAATTCCAGGAGATGAACAGAGCCTGGGGAGATCACACAAAACCCCTGGGGTTCACACACACCAAAAATTCCCACTTGGTTTAGGAAATTCCCAAACCTTTAAGCTGTGAATGGAGTGTGGGATGTGCCATATGATGAAATTGTCTTTAGAATCTCCCTGGTCACTGTCAGAGGCAGAACGTGGGGACTTTCTGCCCTCACTGGAGTAAAACATTGAGATTTATAGAAAATTCTTTATCATGGAATCAAAAATTAGGGGTCTTTCCAGTGGAAATATTCTGGCTCAATAACAAATGGTGAATTTTACAGCTGCTAAGTAATATGAATTTAACAATTTTTAGACTAAATATGCACAGAAGCTTTWTTAAATGGTGGAAAGAGGAATCCTCTGTGCCATTTACTCCAGGAACTCTGGGAACTGGGGGCTGGAATTGGTGCTCCCACCTCCCACCTGCAGATTAAAGGTGTTTTTGTRGSTGGAAATCCCATTGCATGGGGTAAYWGCACAYCCAGAGAAGGAACCATGCATTTAAATTACCCAATGTCCCTACAACATTTGTCCCTTTTCCCTTAAAAGCAGTTGGCTGATAAATGCTCTGTGACATCTCCTGTGACACAAAAACCCCAAGACAGACAAGTCAAGGCTCACATTCAGCTTTTCAGCCTCGATGGAACCGTAAATGCCACAGACCAAGATACTCATCAGAAAATGAGTTTGGAGCTTGCAGAAAGGGAATCACTGCAGTGAACATCACAAAAATAATTCCTGCATTCCTTCTCCTGTGACACAGAACCCAGACAGCCCGTGGGGATCTGACAGGGAAGGACAGGCTGGGTCAGGGAGATTAAAAAAATAACAGGAATATTTTGCATGGCAGGTGAATGGAAGCTACTGGTCAGGTTAGCTGCAAATAATTCCATCCTAACAAC
Organism: Malurus melanocephalus; assembly: GCF_030028575.1. Lineage (NCBI taxonomy): Eukaryota > Metazoa > Chordata > Aves > Passeriformes > Maluridae > Malurus > Malurus melanocephalus. The sequence continues at coordinate 371,501 of NW_026623764.1, read as the reverse complement.
TTTAATTAAGGCAATCAAAATGCACAGCTTTCAACAAATAATAATTTTGAACAAAACCTTTTATCTCTACAGCCATTTCCTCCTCTTTGGGCTTTGATTCATCCTTAATATTACTGCTATTCTAAGTCCCAGGCAGGTAGAAATCATCTTGGTAAAACCCTAACCCACCCTAACCCTGGCACAATTTTTCTGCTGGCAATGCCAGCCAGTATATCTGATCATTAATTACCTACATACTTAATGAAAATGAGAGGTAGAAGTCCTTCTGTTAAAGCAAATGTATCTGTAAAACAAAATTAATAAACACAAATGCCTTATTATTCTATTCTAGCTGTCTTTTATCCAGACACCAGGAAAAAGGGAAAAAAGGTGCCACTTATGAAGACCACATTTCTTAGGAAAAAAATATGAGAATTCAAATAACCTTTTTTTCCCCCTTTTTAATTAAAAAGACACAATAGGACACAAAGCTAGAAATCTGAAGGTTTAAYTAATCACATTGAGTTAAGCTAATGGTCTTTTACAACTCACTTCAGGTCCCAGAGTGTCCCACAGCCTGCAAGAGGACTTGAGTAAGATCCATATGGATCTGAAGATGGCCACTAAAGCTGTTCCAGAATATTATCAGAAGATGTTATCAAATCCTTTCCTTCTGCAAACATCCCCTAGAGCATTTCCCAGCTGCAAAGTTGATTCAGTAGAGTGTCAGCTACGCTAGAGCTGGTCAAGTAGCAAATGCACGGATTTGGGAATTTCCCCTTCCTTTCCCAAATGAAAACATAAATTTTTGTGCTGTAGCTCATGAGGTTAGTGGCAAACATCCCTATCCATTGGTCATTAGAGGAGATTTTCATATATTCCAAAGGTTTTCCAGCTGAGGATTGGCCCTGCACTCTTCCTCCTGCTCCTCATTGCAGGATTTAATCCATTTCTCTCCCCAACCATTAAATATGAGCAGCACAGGGCCATCAATTCAATGGCATCTCTGTGGCACAGAAATAGATCCAATGGCAAGGAAACCTCTGCCCAGTGACAGAGAAACATTGATCTGCTCAATATTTGGTAATTCTCTGTATAAATCACAGCAAGCCACAGCRTCCATTTGTCAGGATGCTGGCAAATCCTCCATTTAACATAAAAGGAAACAATTGTTTTCTTGCTAAGAGCGCCTTCCTTTCCACCTACCAGAAGGCAGACTGTACTGGGAATTTAGATTCTCTTTCTATATAATAAGCTGCACAAATCACCTCTTCTCACAGAAAATGGTGAGAAAATTGTACCAAATCAGGTACAAGATATAGGAACCAGGAAAAAGGAAAAAAAAAATATATTAAACAAAATTATAATCCCCAAACAGATCCTTACATGATTTGACTGAAAAATAGAGCATCCCTTTATTACATTTATTACATTTGTCTTTGAGGGCTGTTATTTGTAGGTCTCCTTCTTTTTTGCTGCATGACTGAACATTCAAGAATGAGACCTTTCGACTCAAACATGACTTAACCTGATAAATTTCTAACTCAATTTACAGCAACGTCATGCATATGCTAAACYCCGTCTAACATTAATATTTAATGAAGAAATAAACCTGCCACAGGAATAAATTTACGGYGCATTTAGCGCACAGCATTTCGGAGGTGTCTGTCGAGCAGGGTTTGCTGTCGAGACAAGGTTTTAAACTGCCAATAGTTTAAAAGTAGTAATTTTTCATTGCATTTCATTCGTGAGCTCTGCTCCTTTTAAGAGACTCCAGGCTGTCAAGGTTAATTGAACCCTCAGGGCCCTCTGAATGACTGCACTCGTTGGGGCTCTGCTGGCTCCAGGCTCAACTCCCTGATTCCTTTGCTCTAAATCTTGTCTCCAATGATCTCCTTCATAAATATAATTCCAGCTTTAATCTCGACAATTATGATCTGCTGATCTGATTCTCTGATTTAGCCCTGTGTCTATCTGCCCGGACTGAAATTTCTGCCTTTCTGGCAGATCTCACAATCGGTTTAAAACACCAAACCCAAATAAYGAGGAGCAGAGGAACAGACAGCAGGAATTTTCCTCCTGTCTAGACAGCACGACCTCCACCTGTGAGTGACACTCTCACTAAAACTCCATGGCCAAACTTTGTGCCATCAAACATTTGTCAGAGTGTTCCCCTGAGGTATTTCAGAGCTCTTGGCTCACCTGCCTCACATCCACACGTGTCTGGTGATTTCTTTCCCTCCAGTCCTTGTTTTGGGGGCAGATCAGCAACACCTCTGCATTTTTAGGTCAGCTTGAAAGGTGCTGCTTTCCCCAGGCCAATCACTGAGGGATTTTTGTCCTTTTTGGGATCCTGTGGTCACAAAACTCATTGGTTTTACTAAAGCCAAATGCTTTTGTTCAGAGGTCGGAAGAAGTATTGAGGTAAAGAGATATCAGGAACAAGCAAAGCTCTGCTTGTACTTAGTCTCATCTAATTTTATGCCTCACTGCAAACAAAATTAGCTACATTTCCCTGCTAAATTAGTCTAGCACCTCTAAACCAGCTTTAGTCTCCRAGCAAGTGCAGGTGCTTCACTGTGCTCAGAGGACAGATTTTCCCCCAGGAACACTGACTATAACAGAACTTTAGCTTTAGAGCTTTACAGAATTTAACTCATCAAGTTTTCTTAGAATCTTAGTGCAATGAACAAATGTCAGTTTTGGCTTCCTTTTTTCACTCAGAAATTCTCCAGTATTTTCTATTACTTCTACCTTGTAGAATAAACTCCAAGAGCTGATGAATTATGACCAATGGCTTCTTTTTTTCAGGACCCAGGTATTCAGTCTCCTAAGGCAGCATGATTGCTGATGTCCTTAAAAAGGGCAMATTTTCTCTCAAATTAAAATTTTATATCAATAAATTCTGCTTTGGAAAGAGTCATAGCAAGAACATTCCAGCCTGGAAGTTGAACTGGAAAGGGGAAAAGAAAACCTCAGGCAGAATGATGGAGCCATTAGAACTCTTTCAATGGGCATAAGTGAGCTCAAGCGGGAGTCTAAAGCAGCAAACTCTACAACTTAAATTAGCCACTCACAATTATTCCCATGAAATCAAAATATTAAGAGCAGCTTCTAAATTCGGAAGTAGGAAAGTGCCTTATCAAAATGCATGAAAAAAACGTGAAATTACCCCAAAGGAGAAACTTCCAAATTCACTTTCCTTGCCTTTACATATTTACCTTTTTCAATTGGCTACAGAAGATTTTGATTAATGTGATATTTGAAACTCAGGTAATGGTGGAATGATAAAGTCACAGATTTACCAGCTTGATAACAAAGTGAGGGGAAACCCTCATGTTAAAAATCTGTGCAGTTCACTCCGTGAAATCAGTGATGTCAGKCTGAACCTTCACCTCTGTGGGTTCTGGTGGCTCAAGAACAGAAATGCAAACTAAACCCTTCCAGGCAAGCCAGCACATCTTCCAACAGGCCATCTACATTTTGTACCATTTTCTATTAAAAAAATAATGGGTGATGTACAACCCAAACTTTGCTTTAATGTTTTTAATCACAGCCTCACTACAGCTGCAGTGTCCTTGCAGAAGAGATGGAGACTTTGGATGGTAAAAGAATAATTCTCAGAATATGCATTGCCTTGGGTCCACTTCCCCCTCAGGCAGTCCTTGTCTCCCAAGGKATCAACTGCATTTTGGAGATGCCATCCACACAAAGTATCCAAGTTTCAGTATTTCCTCAGTTTTTTTTCCCAATCTTCATATTCTTTTAATCTTTTTCTTACACTGAGAACCACCCCAGCTAGCGCTGACAGAAATGCATTTCKCTCTACTTCAACTTCTCCTGATGAAAGTGCTCCTTCCCTTTTCCCCGAGGAAGCAGTCACTGGAACTAGGCAGGATATTTATTTTAATGCAGGAAGGTATCAGCATATCTGTTTATAAAGCAGTTTCTTCCACTCTGCTTTGTGTCAGGACAGGAATGCTAAACTGCATCTCAATTACCCAACCTCGGCATGGGAGATCCACGCAGCCGCCTGCACCCAGAAAGGCTGCAATAATTAACTCCTCAATAAAGCTGTAATTAATTATTGACAATTTAATGGCCRTGCTTTTAACCTTAAATAACAGGCAGGAATTGCTGGCTGTCATCTCTCCTTCAGCTCTGCCAGGTGCAGTGCAGGTGTTTTCACTGCGGTCACCCCAACTCCATTCACGCTGCAGAGAAACATTTCCCTGCAGAACGGCAATGGAGCCTTCATTTGAATAATTTATGTCTGAGTTTTATAAMATAAACCCATCATTTAGTGAAAGGAGCTACTAAAGGAGCTCAGGAGTGCCTCATCTCCAGTATTTCCCACGTAAACGTGCTTCTCTGCTGCTCCTGAAAACCCAGCACTGTGATATTCGATATTAAATTGCAGCCACTAAATTGGATGTTCATCTACACCCTTTTTTCTGAGCTTTCCCTGCACAGCCACTCTGCGTTTTGAGCCTGTCTATTAATTTCTGAGGTGTCTGCTGTTGTAGATAGCTGTTAAATAGTTAATAGGGATCCACTGCACTTTGTCCAGCAGCACAACTGCAGCCTGCCTAATAAACCCTGCTGCAGTAAGTAATGATTCCCTCTTCTTTCACACCTCTCAYGCTGAATTCACAGTTGGATAGTTAAATATTTCACAGTGTACAGAAGAAAAAGACAGTATGGCTTCTCCATGTAAATTACTTTTATGCTACAAGGCTTTAGAAACTCTCCAAGCTGAAGTGTCCTGCCCAAGCACCTATTTTAAGTATGGATGCTCATATTTTTTAACAATAAAAATAAGAAATAACTTATCAATATCAAGGTACCGTATTGGCTAAGTTAAAACGATCTTTCCTGAGCACAGGTTCTGTTACTACACGTCTGTAACTTCATGCTCAAGGAAAATCATGAATTGATCCAGCTTTAATTGGCGCCTGGAAGTTCCCTCAAAGACAAATCTTTTCATTGTCAAGAGTTGCTGGTCATGGGCAGTGGAGAGAAACTCGATATAAAAAGGTTTTTTTATTGCTACAACAGCCTTTGGGATTACTGAGAGCAAACTTAATTACAGGAACRGTAATTCTGCAGGACAGCAGAGAAGAACCCAGGAGATCCCAAAGCCCAGGAGWGAAAGGCACAGAGCAGGTTCACCTTCCTTCTCAATGAGTAATGTCCATTTCTGGCACCCAGAGCACACTGACCGACACCAAAACCACCAAAAACTACCTAAAACCTTGTCTGACAGAAGRAACGCATTCATAATTGGGGTTTAAYGAGTTTAAGGAGTTTCCACCAGTCAAAACCAACTCTTTTCTATAAATTACTTCTCCTTTTATTGCTTTTAAAACTGTCACTGACATAACATTTGTGCTACCTTCAAAAGAATGCAATTAGCACTTTAGGTAAGTAAAATTTTGTGAAAGCACAGACAATGACCACTGAGCATTTAAGAATTTTCCATGACTCTTACATTACRGAAAGCTCCTACATCACCAAAAATTYCATTTGACTGAAAAGCCTTTGCACWRCTCAYAATTCATTAAGGAAAAGTTAACAGAAATTTAATTTCACAACCCAGAATTTCAAGTTTTGAGTGGTTAACTTATATTAATGGCCAAAATATTTTATTTCAAAAGTAATCACTCAGCAGATATCATAAATGTACATCTAATTTTGAGTTCCAATGCCTGTGTGCATCACTAGATGGCACATGCCCAACTTGGTGAACTGGTTTGATGCAGAAAAACAGATTTTCAAAGATTCTACTGCAGCTAAGGAGTGCTAGGAAAGTTAAGACACTGCTTTGCAATCTGCTAATTATCTGTCTATTCAATTTCTTATTTAGCATAAATGGTTTCAAAACAGATATGAAAACAAGGATGGTCAAAACAAGGAAGAGCTCTTATTATTTAAATGCAGCTGGGGGAAAAAAAATTTATAGGATGTCTCGAAGAGCTGCAATTTGCTTATAATTTCTGAGCCAGCTTTCTTGTCCTGATTGTGTATGTGTGTTTGAAGTACATTAAGTGGTTGAAATACAGAATGATTCAAGGCTTCACAAACTAACATTCTGTTTTATCTTTATTTTGGGAAATACATTTGATCTGTTGAAAGCCTTGGTTAGATAGAAGAGGTTATACAGCTTTTTTTTTTTTTAATTTTATATATATTCAGTGYTTCAAATGGAAGGCAAAGGAGGCAAGTGAAGGCTTTCATTTAGCCAGAGCTGGGTCTGGAGCAGATGAAAGCATTTGGGGCTGAGTATAACCCTGTTATTACACATCATCCATGCTCACAATCCCTTGAGTGGCCCTAATGTTTTTGCTTACCAAACAAGCCTTTTAAAAGATAAGATGCAGTTGATGATGAATGCCTGGGAACAGATAAACTCTTCTGAGAAGAGTTTGAGTTTCTCATTCCCGGCTCTTTTCCTCTAAATGTCCCTGGGTGATTTCAGGGATTTGCTGTGACAGAGGGACTGCCAGAACCCACAGCTCCACCCCAGAGCATCCTTTCAGCATGAACCCACCCACACCAGCCTGATCAAACAACRACAACCCCCAAGATTTTCCACCAGCTCCAACCTTGCTATTGAGCACAGAATTTTGATATCAGCCTTCATCCAGGGTGCACCAGGGCGTGAAAACTCCCCACGGGGTGAGCTGACAGCTCCACCTGCCAAAACCCTCTCTTCCCACGCAATCCCACACCAGCAGAGCTGCAGGATGGCATTTTCTGTCTCTCCACACCCAGCTTGAACCAACTGCAGCACCAGCACAGCAACCCTGCACTGGTCACTCTAAAAAATCTGATTTTGAGGGTTTTGGTGAGCCCAGCACCCTGCAGGCTTTGGGCACAGGCAGAGCACAAACACAAATATTCTTCCATCCCCTGGCAGCACAGGGAACAGCCCTGCTAGGAAAATGGGATGGGATAAATCTTTGGAGGAGCTGTTGTGGATTCCTCAGAGGGTGAATTGCAGAGATTTCTTTATCAAAATCACAAATTCCTGTAGGCTTGCACACATTCATTCCCTAACACTTTCTGAGCTTTGTCACCTTTGAGCTTTCAGTGAACTCTTATTAAAAAGAATTTGGCATCTCGTGCCTTTTGGATTTAATTCATTTGCTCATGGGCATCTAAAAGGAAAGAGTGTGCGAAACTTAACAAAAAAAAAAAAATCCCCACAAAAAAACCCAACCCCTCCAGAAAACAAAAATAAGAAAAATAGAACTCAAACTGCATCTATTTATTTATTATCTGCATCTCCATCTATTGCCAGCTAAATATTGACTGGGTTGGAGTACTCCAGGGAACAGCAATGGAATCCTGCTTCTCTCTCTCCAAACTGTTTGTACATCCACCAAACCCCCCTTCATTATCCCAGCCCAAAAACAGCCCTAGCAGAGGTCAGTGGTTTGAGAACAGTGGTACATTAAACATCAAAAGTAAAAATATATTAATTTCATAATGCAATTTTGAACTAATTTTTTGAACGAGCTAGTTGCACAGAGGAAATTAATGAAAAGTTAAAGGCCAAAACAAAAAGCCACAGAAAAGACTTGCTGTTTTCATTAAYAGGTAAAATAAATACTCTGAAAAGGCCTTTCTTTGTTTTTATTGCTCTCGATGCTTTTAAAAATGCTTCTCACCTGACACACAAAAACTCCAACAGCACTAAATGTTCAAAAACCACGCACACATTTTGTGCAAACCTACAGGACGGCACTTTTACACTCATGTCAGGGGATGCAAACAAAGCAAACTCCACTCCAGCAACATCAGATGCAAAGCTAAATGCCAAGAAAGATTRTTCCAAGAGAAATAACACGTTAAAGAAATCTAAAACTGGCATTTCAGTTGTGCAGATGATTCAGTCTACATCAGTTTCTTTTAAAATTCATATAATGGGTAAAACATCTGCATCCTCTGAACCCCTGTCTCCATTATTTTCACGATTTAGGACAAGGAAAGCACCAGGATCAGAAGGACAGAGAAGGAATWGTTTCTCCAAATGAGGCTCATTCACAGAAGTCAAAATGCTGTTCCACATTCCTGCTCATGCCATCCACRTCCCGTGGAGTTCAATTTTAACTCAGAATATGGCACAATATAAAACCTACTGATATTGTTTTTTGGACTTCACAGAGGAAATCTAGGTAATGAGGAGGAAACCATAAAAAAGGTGCAGAGGAAATAGATGTCAGAAGATGTATTCATGGCCACTATGAAGTGAGGWGCACCTCATTTTGTTCCTGTGACTGAGCTACGAGTGAAATCCAATTTGCCCAGGTTTCAYTGTGTAAACCAGGTGAACAGAAAATAAATTTGTTCTAAAATAAATCAACTTTTCCGTACTGGAGGAAAATCAAATTCAGAGTCAAAAATCAAGATTCAAAAAGCTTCTACAGAAATAATGAAAAATTGGCAGACACCATCAAAATAAAGCTTTGACTCATTTGTTGCCACAGCTGCAATGACATTTTTTAAGGCTGGTCCTCCTCTGCAGATCACAAAAAGGAAGGTGCCAGCCCTTGCATGCTACCAGGAGCTTATTTTTCCTTAAATGTTTGTTGTGCCTTGCAAGGCTAATGAATTATGTTTATAAAGGTTAATTAGCTTTCTCCTATAATTCTACTCGAATGCAAAATCTATTGCATCTCRAGCAAATAAGGAAATATACACCCAATTATTATTCTAAGTGCAAGCCGGTGGAATATTCCAAATATCTTCTTTATTTTTTCCCAACAGGCAGGCTGGAATATTTAACCCCTTCCTGCAGAGCTGCTCCAGTGTCAGGGTTTCATCCAGACACAAAACACTCAAGACAGAAATCCTGGATTTCAGAATTGTACAAGGTCAAAGGAATGGAAATCCCCCTCACCAATATACTCCACATACCTCATAAAAAAATAAAGAGTTACAGAATTATTCCTTATCAAAACAGAGAGACTCTAAGCAAAACTCTTCTTGAAACCCAATGTAGAACAATCAGAGCAGTGGTGGAATAAATGTTTTGAAGGAAAGCTAAAACACAATATTCCCAAGGTTGGAGTTCAAGTTAATACCATTAACTGAAAGCATTAACCACTCAAAAATATTGAATTTTCACAGTAAKCTCTGTTTTGGAGAAGAGCCAGCAAAGCCCAACTTTTTGTTATTTTATTGAGTAAATTTTCTCTTTTCGCACTGCAAATTGTGACGACTAAGTAAATTTTCTATATTTTCTGTCAGTGATATGCAGAAGTTTAGAAAGAATAGAGCAAAAATTGCTTGATGCAGTAGACAAAATTATTGTGTTTTTTAACTGATCCTGTTCCTTAATACTGCTTAAAGTTCTACTCTATTTCCAGCTCCACAAACTGYAAGAGACACATAAAGGAGATGCTCAGAAGGAAACTTGTCACTCAGAAAGGGCACTGTAACCTTCCTCTGGATTAGAAAGGAGGGAGAATAATTCTGGAGTTAAGTATTTATTTACCTCTAATAACAAGGCAGCTAATCTTTGCAGATTAGCAGAACCTGTTTATAAACCTCCTGAAAACCAGGGAGCTGTGAGCTCCAGGCTTTGTTTGGGATATAACTCTGTGTACAATGAATTAATAATTCAGCTCCCTAAACAAAGCATCCACAGCATTCATCACTGCTCTACAAACAAAACATTGGCTCACCAAGGCATCCTGAAATGCAAATCATCAAGGGAGAAGCAGCGAGCACAAGATGTGCCTGGGCTCTCAGGAGGGAGGTGGTTGGAGCTCTGCTGTCAAAGAGCAGAGGGAGAGCTGAGTTTTTCATTTTGTTTTTATTTTAAAGCAGCACAGTGAAGCTGGAAGGACTTGGAAGATTACCCAGCTCAAGGAGGCTGCAGCACGAGCACCCAAAGCTTTCTGCCAAGTTCACAGAGATCATGGCTATGACAAAAAAACCACAAAACACTGCAGAGAGCAAGGCAGGGCTGTTCTGTGTCTGTGTCCTTAATCTGCACCCTCTGGGCAGATCTTTGGGACATCCCACAGCTTCTTTGGAACCCCATCGCCCTCCTGGATGCTTTTTTAGCCATCCAGGTTATGCCAAGTGTCATCACAGTTCTGCTCTTTGCTCTCACAGTTCCTGGAGACCCCAAAAACCATCAGAGCTGAGCCCTCGGGCATCACCCAACACAACCTGCAGAAAACATCTCCACTGCTTTTATTTCATATCAACTCTGCCCAGGTTGGGACAAATTCCCATAGGGTACAAAGAGATGGATCCAATAGGAATCTCAACAGTTCATGGACTCCCAAACATCACATTTGAGGAAACAAAAAAAATAACCACAACATATTCCTTTACACCTTGTTTTTACAACTACCTGAGAAAATCTGTGGTTAATATATGGTTARCCAAATCTGCTTCTGCTTCATTTTTTTTTGGGATATTGATCAAGGGAAGCTGTCCTTTGCTTTCCATGGGTGGTGACAGGACACAAAATGAAATGTCAGGAATTTGTAGCTGATGTCATTCAGCACCTGAATATAATGAGATTGGAGAAGGAGATTGACACGCCAAGACAAATGTGTTGTGGTCATTTAATTAATAAAGTACTTTTTCTACATGTGTGAGAGAAGCAAATGGAAGGGGCAAGCAGGTAATGCTCCCACAAATAATGTGGGTTCAAACATTATTAAATTTTATAAAATATATTTTCTCAGAAATATAAAGAGCAGGCTGATGGGAATTAGTCTTCTAGCCTGAATTATTCACAAAACAGCCTAGTTTCTACTTGTAAAATGCTTTATAAAATTACGAACATTTACAGAAATCCCAGTTATATTTTTATATATTTGTAAATAAAATTTAACCAAATTTTAGTCCTCTACACTTCATAAACATGGGGGGGGGGGATTTCTTCTTAGAGTACTAACTTAAATTTTTTATCTTTAATTATATTTACAAAGCACATGGGATATTTTTAAATACTCGGATTTTTTTTTTAAAGACATCTCTGGCTAGTGTCTGGGGTTATTAAATGAACAACTGTGAGCATTCCAATTCATGCAGAATAAAGTACAGCTCTCTACGGCTTCATTTATGCTCTTAAAACACAAAGTAATGGAAGTTTTATAATCTAAATAGATCTTTGGGTTTTTATGGGTTCTGTTTTTAATGTATTGCTATTTAAGGGAAAATAATATTTTTCTCTGGAATAAAACTGTGTTTTGACTTCTGGGTCAACGTGGGGATCCATAAGGAGTTAGTGAATAACTCTTAATGAATTAAGTTCCAAAAGACAGCTGATTAAATTCTGCCCATGTAGAATAGCTGGGGTTGGGCAATTTGRGCACCAAATTCCAGTTATAATGTACCAATCTAAATCCAGAAACTGGATTTGAGGGTAGGCTTCCGTCACAGTGCTAATAACATTTCTAAATTCACCTTGAAATTCACCTCATTAGATCACAGTGACAAAAAGGACACAAGAATAAAAGCCTTTATGACAGAAAAATACACRGGAAAATTATCATTTCACTTATCCTCTTTTTCCTCAGCTCTTTCCATTTTTCTAACTCTATTAACAAGTTCTTTTACCACTGTCAGCATAACATGAACAAGTATTAATCCCTTCCACATGTCCTACTCATTCACAGAAATTTACAATAGCCTTACTAGATTGGATGCACACTATGGATAAACTAGGAGTAAACYTATTGAAGTTCAAAGCATAGACAAAAAAAAAAAAACCAAAAAAAAACAGACCCAGCAATGTGAGTGTTCCAAATACTTTTTTTTCTGTCCTTAAAACACATCAAAATACAACTTTTCCTTCTCTTAGACCCATCTCTGCCACCTCCCCTGACACTCGTGGCCATGAAGGAATATTCTCATTTTTCCAGCCAGGTGACAAAAGCTCTGCAGCATTATCTACCCAAGATAAACAAACACCTGCCATGGGTCAGCTGCTATCTGATAACAGACTCACACAGATAAGGCTGCAATCAATTCTCATCAAATCTTACTCATGCTGTCATGCTGACTTTGAAAAGTTGGTTAAAACTGCTGTCCATTCAATTCTCATGTTCTTAAATACTTGATTTTTGTTAATCTTCTTTTCAAATCTCAATTAATTTTTCTTGAATAGGTACAGGATTCTGTACACCACAGAAATATTCTCTATGCTCTTTTTCTGAACTTTTAGGGAGAAGAAGAATAAACCTACAGATTTGTTTTGTCAGATCTTAGAACACCCTGAGCTGGAAGACACCCACAAGAACCATGGAAGTTCAGCTCCTCTCCTTGCACAGAAAAGCCCAAGAACCCCACCCTCTACCTGAGAACATCCAACCACTTCTTAATTTACAGTGCAGGACACTAAAAAGGCATTTTCAAGGAGAAATGCAAGCTTGAAAGATGATTAAACTGCAGTCAGATAATTTGAAATTATTTAGTGAAGAGTTAGAGGAGAGGAGACAGCTGCTCACACTGGAACCCAGGATGAAATACTTGTTTCATTACAAAAACTCCCCAATATTTAGGAAAAACACCCCAGCCATCAACAAAGGTCCAGCAATAGAGATAAAATTTGCAAGTGATTTATACCTAAATTGAGAAGCACAATATGTTTTGAAATTCCCACATGGACATAACTTCTTATTCATTACAGGATAACAAAACTTATACTATGCAATTTAGAACTAATTTATATTTCAGTGACAGAAGTTTGATTAAGAGACACCACTAAAGCACCAGGAGCAGCTTCYGGTTCACATATAATGCAGCTGCAATTTACAGGCAAAATTTTATCTCAGAGAAGGACAGGCCTGGCTTAGAGGAAGATGCTGAAATTATTATTGTAGGGGCAGTTCTGTGTTCCTTATAGGTAGGGTAGCCACTCTGGACATAAAAAGTGAATTTTGTGACCTGGTTGGCTGCTCAGGTTCTGCTACAAGGAGATGAGTTCTGAAGAACAAGTGGTTTTATGTGGCAGCACAGCATTTTATCTGACTAGACACCACCTCAGGTAGAGCAGCACAAAAGCTCAACTGTTTTACTCAGATGACAAAATTTAGGCAATTTGTTAAGTTAAAAAATCAACCGAGCTTTTATAAACAAAACACTATTGGTACTTAAAATTAAGTCTGTGGAAATACAGTAAGAAAGAGCTCACTTTCTAAGTTTAGACGATCCACAGTTCTTAGAAAAAATAAAGTGTGATCTTACCTGTGACAGCTTCAGGATTCAACGCAGGTTTCTCTTAGGCTGTAACTGAAGGTGTGAAATCTCCACAAACACCCAGCTCAGGTTTCCTCTTCCTCCACCCTAAAATACCCAGCCAGAGGCTGCTTGGAGAGGCAAAAGAGCTTTTATATGCAGAGGGAAATTCAAGTGCCATCACCTGGTCTGAAGGATATCACCAACAAAGTGAGAACACCTGTGACTGATGATTTAATGAGAGGACAACAACACCCAATTAAAGCAAAATGCTTTCACATGCTCACCCCAGCCAGAGCAGACAGAACCTCAAAAAATGCTAAATAAGCACACATTGTTTCACAATCTTAACATAATACATTGTTTTCTAAAATAAAACTGGATAACAGATTGGGATATCTCAGAATAAAAGAAAATAATTAAAAGTTCCCATTTGTGTAATTGCTCACCGAAATCTCCAGTTTGGGAGCAATTTTCTGTAAGTTCCCAGATATAGGAACCAGATTTTCCAATAAATCTGAAATCAAGACAGAATTATAAATTTCATGACCCAGATTCTTTTCAGTCATGGAGAAAGGTTCATTCTGAGAAAGGAAAATGTTGTTRTGTTTGAATACAGTAAATGAAAGATCTGAACCAAAATACTCACCTTGTTTCTTGACAGCAGGGAACAATAATCTCCCAGAAGTAATGAAATTTATTCTCACTGGAAAACACGTATCCTTTTCCTATTTGAATTAATGGGAAATACATGGTCCCATAAAAGGAAAAATCGTAATCCCAAGCATTATATCAGAAAGAAAATACCATTTTAACTGCGGCTTCAAGAATAATCTGCATCCAAAATGAACAGTAATACCTTAGGCCCTTCTTATGTTCTAAAAAATGAAAATCTTTGTGTRTGTGATTGCGAGATAAAATTGGAATTGCTTTATTGAGGAGAATCTTGGCTTTCTGACTCTGCTGCTTCTCAGGGAAGGGAGAATGGGAATGTTCAACAGTGTTTAGGAGAGGACAGAGCCAGCAGGGCTCCAGCCCCATCCCAGGTAGGCTAAAAGAAGTGAGATTTGGCTAAAATCAGTGAGATTTGGCTAAAACCAGTGAGATTTGTCTGTCAGCTTCTTCATCTTCATTCTTGCTCATTGCTGACTGCAGCCTCTCCCTGAAGCTGCTGCGCTGCTACTGCCTGAGAAATTTGTTCTCCTCACTTTACAAATCACTTAAACCACTCCAGCAAGAGAAGGGGAGAAGTTCTCCTTGCTGGCCAGGCCAGACCYGAGCCCTTGGCAGAGACATTTGGAGGGGTTTTACAGCCACATCTGCTCCATCTGCTCCTCTCTGCYGACAGGAACCTTGGCCAAGGAGGCTGCAGAGCTCTGGCAGATTTTGCACAACTCTCTCATGAGTCTGGGCAGCTTTGGGACAAGGAAATCCTGCAAGTTTTACATTGCAGCTCTGCTGTGATCATTTCTCAAATCTCCTCAAGAAAATGAACATTTATGCACACGTGGATAGCTAGACACTGGTGTGTCTTTGGACAGTTTTAACCCTATGGATGATTTAAAATCCTAAAAATCTGACACTTTATTGATGCAATGATGCAYGACATCCCTAGAGATTATCATACCTTCCTTACACACCCCAAAAAAATAAATAAAAGAAGTGGAGGACAAAACCTGGTCTTAAATCCACCTTTTTTTTTACATTATTTTCTCTTTTTAGACCAGTTGAATGGCTTCAAACTGAAAGAGGGTAGGTTTAAATTAGATATTAGGGTGGGGAGGTCCTGGCACAGGGTACCCAGAGAAGCTGTGGCTGTCCATGGATCCCTGGCACTGCCCAAGGCCAGGCTGGACAGGGTTTGGAGCACCCTGGGACAGTGGAAGGTGTCCCTGCCCGTGGGCTTTGAGTTCCCTTCCAACCCAAACCATTCTGGGATTCCATCCCTGTGATTTTCTGATTCCATGATCATTTCTCAAGGTGCTCCCTACCATTCCTGCCTTTTACGACTTTATCAGGATTGCCCTACCTCTGTGTAAATTTCACTCCTTTCCACTGGCAGTGTTRATCTAATCCAAAATAATCCAAATTACCTCATTTCATAAAACCCCTAAATCCAGAGAAATTAGGGATATGGAATCAAGGATCCTCCAAGACATTCAAAGTATTTTTGAATACTGCAAGTATCTTTTTCCTCTGGAGAAGATTGAAAACAGAAATATTGCAAACCGTTGGCATTTCAGGATGTTCATGGCTGTGCTCAATTTTAACAAGATTTAGCAAATKCTCCCTCCTCTGTTAGGAAACTCAGCTGAAGAACTCTGTATCAATCTTTCCGATGGCTGAATAATTCCCTAATTCCTCTGTGTAATTCAGGTAACAAACAAAAAGGTTGCAGCAGCATGAAAACTTCAAAGCTTGTAATCATGGCACATACAAATAGCAATATTAYAGCAGATGTGTTTTCTGTCACTAGATTTTCTAGGGATAAATTGACAATAAATTATACTTTTATTATTATTTTGGGGTGCTGTTGCAGTTTGTCTTTTCCAAAGCCTAATTAGGATTATGGATCATACACCCCTCAAAATTGTTCCATCTAGCCTGGAGTTTGCCTCATTTGTTCCATTCCAGGGTGAGGTTTTTTTTTCCTTCTAATACTCCTCCTGGGAATCTTTAAGCAAGAAAGGCATCATTTCCACCAGGATTGCTTTGCTATGCTACTCACACCAAATTCTGGGTGTTAGTACATTCCTGTATATCGTCTCTGTATGTTCTGAAAAAAAGAAAGAAATAACAACAATAAAATCTCATTGCCACTGGAAAACACATAAGGGTTGGTTTTTTTTTCTACTAATGCATCAGTTCTGACACTTTTGTTATTTATGAACAAGTTCAAATAATTTATAGTGAAACTGAGACAAATCAAGGTCTGAAAAAAGCTGGTTATTAAACAAAAACCAAGCAYAAAATATTTGTGTCAGGTAGGCCTTCATGAATTACAACTTTTTCAAAGTCTGTTTGGAATATTTTGGAGAACACATCTGACAACCAAGAGTATTTTGCTTTGGATTAACAGCTCATTGGCTTGGGTTTGTTTTGCTGTGTTTTATTTTTTAAGCAGAAATCCTCCATCTCTGCGTTGCCACTCTGTTTAGGGGGATGTATTTGTGCATTTTACTTTTTGTTCATGTTTTTCATAAGGCTGCAGCTTTACTGCTTGGCATTTCTGTGGTATAGAAGGTAGGAATCAAAAATCTAAAGAGGATATTTGTTGGAAGGGAAAGCTGGG
Organism: Malurus melanocephalus; assembly: GCF_030028575.1. Lineage (NCBI taxonomy): Eukaryota > Metazoa > Chordata > Aves > Passeriformes > Maluridae > Malurus > Malurus melanocephalus. The sequence continues at coordinate 355,021 of NW_026623764.1, read as the reverse complement.
AGCAAATAAAAAAAGAAAAGAAGAAAAAAAAAGTGATTTCCAAGTTTTCCATCAGCYGGGTGAAGGGGAATGGAGATTTATGGGGAGAGGGGTGGGGGTTTCTGATCAGAAACTTGCAGTGAAAAATGCAGATACAGCGATTAAAGGATTTGGCTAAAACCTTCCTGYAAGGAAAAAACAGACAAAATAACTCTCAAAAGGTTATAACATTTCAGCTTGTCATACGGAAGTGGCTGGGTTTTTTAAATGCAAAACATACTATAATTTTAATTATTCCCAAACACAATATTGTGTTGCCTAATCATCCTTCTAATGATGTAGAATGCAAATCAGATTTCACCTGGTTTGGTATTTATGTAAACTTCTTTTTTTTTTTTTTGTTTTCATTCTTTGGGGTTTTTTTGTACAGGAACTGACTGCAATTGCCAGTTTTGTTTTTTGATATTTTTGGGGTTCTTTTTTGTTTTTTTAAAAACACTGAATTGATTTCAATAGCTGTCCAAGCCCTTCAATTTTTCATAGAACAATGAAGATACTCTGCCAGAAAAAGGCTGGATTTCAAAGCCAAAGGCTTTCTCGTGTGCTTTAAACCCTGATCACATAGCTCTGCTGGACCTGAGTGAAACCAAAGCAAAGAGGAGAACAGATTTACAGATTTCACAGTTTCATGTACTCATGTTTGTTTTCCTTGGATCCCAGGCAGCTGATGCCTCTAAAGGCCCCATGAGTGCAGCATTTCATATTTTTTCTTTCTCATTGGATCATTGAAACAAAATGAGTGCATGGGATGACCGTGGGCCAAATAATTTCAGAGGTTGGGAATGATTTTTGGTAACATTGGCTGTGACCAGGTATTATTAATCCTCGTGCTGCTCATTGTAATGATGCAATAATGAAGAACTAATGCGTTATTAATGAGGAGGTAATGCTCTATATACYTCACAGAAATCCCATTCTAATTGGCCAATCAATGCACCACTGTTTTAAACTGTTAATTTGTTTTTAAGAGTAAATGTAACAGAAGTTAACAAATGCTGTTTTAAGTAAGGCTGAGGCCAGCTATTTTCCAGTGACCTTCTTGGCTCTTTTGGAAAGCTTTGCCAACTCATTCAATTACAAACTGAGGAGGCAGAGTGGTTTCAAAACAATTATAAAAGCTGCCAATAAATTTCATTCAACTCCTCTTACTTAAACACAAGGTCAGCAATGAGGAAAAAAAGGTGATTTTGAAGTGCACCACACCAGTTTTTCATTGAAGGGGTTCTAAACCATAAAAACCAGCTTTGGATTCATGTGTGCAACTCGAGATCTCCCTGAAAGGATTGATTTTTCAAGCAATTTTTCTTTCTACTGAAATGCAGATCTTCTCAAGGAATCTGAAATTGGGCACCCAAATTCTGTGGTATTTCAGTATCATTATTGTTATCACTGCTGTGGAATTGTGCTGTTTTTTTTAAGTGATTCCTCCTGCTTTTCTCTGCCCTTGATCTGTGGCCAGGGATGTAGTTACAGTTCCTCTGCTGAAGCCGCTTCCTCTCCTCGTGCCTTGGGGACAGATTGATCCAGAGCACTTGGGCTGACCTCAGATATTATACAGCAATTCCATCAATTCACTGGAACCAGGCTGGCTCGAGCAAAATTTTCAAGAATTTATGGTTCAGTGAATCCAGCAGTGCCAGCACAGATTTTGAGACAWTTCTGTTTCCATGAAAACAGAAGATTCTGTGTCCATTCCAAGCAGAAGACAAAAGTGCTTCTCAAAAGTGGGTGAACACAGAAAAAAATCTGAGGAAAAGATCTTTTTCCATTTCATTCTGCTTTTGAATTACACATGCAACATAACARTAAGTTTATTCCAATCTTAGGATAAATTCTGCAGGCACCTCCATGGGAAATGCCAGTGAGCCAAACTGACCTGCCCCCATCAGAGCTTCACTGGGCCAATTCACTGGTGACTGCTGTCACTGATAAAACTAATCTTGGATAACATTMATACTGATATTTTGTGTTTTAAAACACCAAAAGGCCAACTAAACTGTTTCTAAACACTTTGGAAGTTGGGTTTTGGTATCCTTTCAAAGGAAACCAGAAGAATGAGTCAGGGTTTATTTTRTTTTCTCAAAATTTAATGTCTGAATGTAGGTATTTTAGCTTTTTTTARCTCCACTTAAGTAATGAATTTTAAAAAGTATGGGTTCAAAGTGTTGGAGCACTTTRGAGGTAGTTCTTTCYACTAACTTTAACTAGAGTTTTARGATTTTTTTTTYYTAATGTTGTCATATAAAATRTCTCTCAAAAGAAAATGACAGTCTTTTAAGTTTGATTTTCCAACAAATCTTACAAGCATTCTACATGATAATATTCTGCTTAAGAAACCTACGTTCGTCTCTCTCATAAAGCAGATGTAGGATTTTACTACTACACTAAAATTCTTCCTTATAACTCTCTACTAAAACTGCCCAAATAACACTTTGAAATTTGGTGTTCAAAACACACAGGCAGATCTTTCACTGSATGTAATGGGTGTTGTAAATTCAAGTTCTGAACCTTATAAACAATTTGATGCACACATTCCTGTTAACCAATTTGGTATGTAAAGTCAGARAGGAAAAAGTCCCAAACCCACAGACTTTTTACACTCACATCTTTAGTGTAAAATGAGCCAATTTCTCTTTCCTATATGCCTGAGAAACATTTGCATGGTGTAAAAGTAGAAAAATTTCTCTCATGAAATCACTAAACATGGCAAAACTTTCTCTAGTGATGATTTATTGTTCCGATATTTTTCAGGAAGGAAAAAGCAAGCAGCTTTGAAATATGCAGCCCCTTTTAAAATGGCTTCACTTAAAAGTGGTGCAGGTGAAAAATAATTTTGTTCGAGCACATGCAAGCATTGATTTCAGTCTTGAGGCCATGCACTTCTGCGTGGATTTGTCACAATTCAATTTACATCACAAGCAGCAGAGATCTCCAGTCAGCTGGCAGGAGTCACTAAAAACCACCAGGGGAACCCTCAGCCTGAGTTACAGCACCACTGCAGGGCATCGCTTGGCAGGAGGGTTTGGTTCCCACTCAGTGGCTAAAAGATGATGTTGAGGGAAAAAAAAAGGGGCTTTAAAATTGTCCCACGGCCTGCTGCCAATCAGAGGTGTAGGAAGATCTGGTCTTTGCCATGAAATTAAGATTCTGATCTTCTTGGGATAAATATATTCATGTTTTGGTTGGATTTATGTCTTACCTTCACYGCCAAAACCCCCAGGAAATGAAGAGTGAAAGATGCAGAGGAGAAGGATCTGCTCTCATCAAATCCCATTGTGCAGGGTGTTACATCTCATGTCATGCACATCCTCAAATTACACCATACCCTGGACACCACTTGTTTGGTCAGAAAGCTGCTGTTTCCATAATCCAAAATGCCTTCACCTTCATGAATCAAATAATAATGTTMTTTTAAAGGCTCTCCAATCTTTAATTCCCTTTTTAAAATGGTCACAMAACTTCCCAGGGGCTCAGTGCTGTCCCTATCTCCTGAGGTGCMGGAGCAGCCCCAATGCTGTTACAGAGCTGTGGGGCACAAACAGGAACTGCCTTATTTCAATATTCCCACCAAAAATCCATTGAAACCAAGGACACASACATCCTATAAATTCTGAATGGGTTTGATTCATAAAATAATGCACAATGCCCTCTGTGCCCAGCAGGTCACAGAGCAGAGCTTTGAGCACACAAAGCAGAGGAGCAGACAGTTCTTTCCAGCAGAACAGAGGGTTTGGGCACACCCAGCAATTCCAGCTGAACCCATTCTCTTCTGCCACTTGGGCCCAGCCAGTTTTGCTCTGCTTTAGGCTTTCTGCTGGAAAAGGGAACACAAAAATGGATTTTCTGCTCCTTTCCTTGCACAAAGGCAGGAATCAGAGTTGAGGAGGGAAGAGGTGAAGAAGAACCCATCCACCCTGCCCATGTTTTACGTCCCACTTTCCAGAATCTTCCAGAATTTCAAGTACATTTGTACCAGTGAAAGTAAGAGCAAAGGAACCACGAAAAATGAAAATGTGTAGTYAATTTGTAAAGTGGGATCAAATGAGTATTTAGGGTGATGGTTTTCAACCTATTTCTAGAACCATAATTGAACACTTCTGCGTAGAGCCGCAGTTAAATTTTCTCAAAATATAAAGTTGGCCAGATTCCCTAAAAGAACTTCCCCCATTAGAATTGGAACAGCAAATCATCAGCATTCCCAACATCAGGTAATTTAAAATCCCAGGGACTTAATATAATTTCCTACTCCTATTAGGTAAAGCTGTGTTAAATCCCTGTTCAATAGCCTGTGCTATTCTCAGCGATGCCCACCTAGAAAACAATTCCAACCTTTTAGAGGAAGCAGATCTTAAACCTACTATTTTGTTCTGGTACCTGTGGTCATTTTTTATACTTATTTTGCATTCAGGTTGCTACAAAAAGAAACACAGAATGGAAATCAGGCCCGTTACATCCATTTTAAACACTAAATCTGACTTTAAGGAAATCAAGGTTATGCTTTTCTTCCCGGGTAAAAATCCAACTGCATTAAAAAGTTTCCAAGGTTTCAGCAGCAACAAAATTATGACTAATTCACGAAAACTGTGTTAGTGCCTGCAAACCTTTGTTGTAAATTATGCATGTGAGCATGGAAATGCTAATGAAAAGAGGATTTCATTTACAAATGATTAGTACAAATTCAGCAGTCACTATAGTTATGCCACTCTAATTTATTTTCTTGTAGAACATGCTGTTTGCCAGGTTTGGGCCATTTATTTCTCTGCTGTCGAACATCAACTTTTCAGACTTTAATGTCACATTATCTTTTTTATCCAAAGAAATGTTCATTTTCTTTCCAAGTCTCAGTAAAATGAAGTCCTTGGGTTCAAAGGTAACTCTTTTGATTAAAACATTCATAGGAGGGCTGCAATAAAATTGATGCCCTTTTACACAGAAGGAATTGCTGAAATTAYTGTGGTTTCTACTAATGTGCTGAAGAAAATGCATATAATCACCTTCACCAGGGCTTAGAAAAATTTTSCCACTCAGCACACAATTTCTAATTTTTTTTAAGAAATTCCCTTACTGTACATTATGCTTTCGGTAGGGATTAGACCTCCCAAGGAAAAAAAGGAAAAAAGAAAAAAAAAAAACCCTCAGTGAGTCAGCATTCCAAAAACATTCTACAGGCCTTTAAATGAGAAGAATCCATAATGAAAGGCTAAATCATTTGTTTTTTTCCCAAAGATCCATGTTGGCTGGAAAATCAATATTGCCCTATATGAAACATATCCAAATGGAAATGAAAACATGGGTTCTAGGGAGCCATAAAAACATATTGTAGAAACCCCTTCAAGGTTTATTATGAAATAGAGAATGTGGATTTTTGCAGTGCTGGTGATGTTCTGTGCATTGTGTTAGAGGCATTTGAGGTAGAAACAAYATTTTCTTCTACAGGGAAATTTGCTGCTTTCTGTTAAATCCTTTAAAATATTCAGGGCTGGGAAGTTTCAGAAGTTTCAGCACTGAGATGCTGTGGTTGGATGCCAAAGGAGAATTTTGTCCTGGTTTGTGGGTTTTTTCACAAGTTGGGCACAAGGCTTGCAGCTRAAGTTTGGTCTAGTCAATAAAAAGATTTGCAAGCCTGGGAAGCCTGAAGAATTATATAAATCTGKCCTGAAAAACAGGCCACACAACCCTCCAGATGCCTACAAAACCAGCCTGTAAGCCGACCATTAAAAAATCCTAAAGCTGTGGAAAACAGACTTTAGTCCTTGCTCAGACCACGACTGTGATTGCAGGATCCACCCAAAGCAAATCCATCCATAATGTGCAGTGCACATTCGCCTTTGACAGCTTTATTTGTTCATTAAACATTTATGGTAGATGGCTTTTAGCATCCCAGTCCATGATATTCATCTAAACTTGGCTAGGAAATTAACAGCTTAAGTAGCCCCATATTTTATCATATTAACCTCTCTTTGCGTTTTTACTGAGCAGTTGTGATAAAAACTGGCCTAAATCACACGTTTCAGGATGGAAGTTTAAGAATGCTTTCTCTAGCATTAATTGTTTGGGATTTTTTTTTTTTTTTCATATTATGTGGTGCAGCTCCTCTCTGTGATAACTTGGTAACAGCAAATTGATCGCAATCACTCAGCCCAAAATGGGATTTCTTTTATAAGCAAATCAAGAACACGACTATTGGGAAAGGTTTAGCTATCAAATTAACATTGTAACCTGCTTGGAAACTATTTCCTACCAAACAGTATGTGGAAAGATTTCCAGGAAACTCATGCTATATATAGTGCTTTAAATAGCATTTTAAAACAATTATTCATAYACTCGTAATTTCTTGTTCTATTAGCTAAATGCATCTCCTGCAAATCCTGCTAAGTAAAGGAGCAGGGATGAAGGGAGAGAGAGAAATACTTCCTATAATTTGATGATCAGATTAATCAGAAGTTGTCCTAAAATAGGCCATGAGCTTCAGGAAGTATAACAATTAAAACTTTAAAGATTTATAATAATTAATTGTATTAAATAGTATCAAGGAATTATTCAAGCAGATGTTTTGAGGGTTTACATGCAACATGTGTGCCTGAAAGAAGACAAATCCAAAATGGACCTGGACTTTGGACAAAAAGGACAAGGAATTGTGAAATCTCTTTATTCCTGGCTTATTCCAAGGGCATCCTCCTTTTTTGTAATGACATTGTGAGGACTTGACAAAGGTTGCAAATTAAATGGTATTTGCTGATCATCTTAAACATCTTTCAGAGCTTAATTTAGTGATATRTTTGCACTCAAACAATGCACATCTGAAGGAAAAACTGGAGCCAGACCTGGCAGTTTCTAAGGCACAATGTGCACAGCCATTTACTGAGGCACCAAAAATTATTTTTAAAATGTCCTCTTATTTTTTACATTTATTTTTCGGTACTGTTTACAAACTTACCTGCTTGTGAATTTGCTGTCTGTAAGGCAACAATCAGCAGTGTCTCACTGCATCACCAGGCAGTAAATACCTGTTTCTCAGGGTGTTTTCCTCATTCTTTTCCCAAGCAGCAATGTGCAAAGCTGAGAGCAGGTGGATGCAGGAAAAGCCTTACCCAGCAAAGCCTGAACKCCCTCCTGGCTGGCCAGACACAAAACTTCATCTGCTCACAGGCTCCAAACTGATGGCTCAGAAACCTCGCAGAGAAATACTGAGAAAACAAAATCAGGTACACAACAAATGATGAGAAGGTTAACAGAGAAAGGTAATAGAGAAAATGTGAAAGCTTGAAAGTAGAATAATTACTGCTCCAGGARAGCACAGCATCAGTCACCTGTCAGWCTTTCTWATGAGTCCTTTCTCTGCAAATCTACATTTYCATTTCAGCCATAGATACCCGGACAATCTTTTGCTGTTGCTTGCTAACAAAACAAAAGCAATCAGGTCTTATCCATACAAAACAATGATTTGTCTTCCAGGACAATTCATCTGCTTTGGTTCCCTGCAAATCGAATCCACCGAAGTTGTGAGGCTTCCATAATGACACACACGAGTTTGAAAATGTGGTTGTGATGTTCATAATTCCCCACAAAATTGACAGTAACTTGATAAGGTGCTGCCATTATTAGATCTGTCCCATCGTTAGCAGAAGCTGCCTTTGAGACAAGTCCACATTTCACAGCATCCCCAACTCAGTGCCCTCACCTGCTCAGCTGCTCATCAGTCACACACACACTTCATTTTATTCTTTTTGGCAACTCGCTTAAACATTTTGATGCACAATTTTCTTATGGGGAAGATGATAATRATATTATCTAAGGGCAAAATCCACCTGTGATGTGCACATGCTGTAAAGCAGCTGCAGCAGTGACAGCTGTCAGGACGAGCTGGGGAAGGGGAGCAGAGCAGGGATAACTGATGGSATCAGCCAGATCATCATCCCAGTGCTGAGCTCTCAGTTCAAACACCCCTTATGGGAAGCAGAAATGAAGATATGGGGGGATAACAGCAATGGGAATGATGGATGTGCAGCCCACATTTCCTGTGTTCAGGCATCTTCGGGTTTTCTGCAGTTCCTTTGGCATCTGTCAAATCTTTCGCAGTGAACAAACTTTAATCTAAGCCAGCAGACATAAAGGTTTCATTTCTTGTTATAACCCAATGTGTCACCAAATTTTGGATAAACCCAATGTCTCTTGAATATCCACATGCATCTAACACAGAGAAAAATCACCTTCTATTGGTGAAGGACTTGGTAAATGCTCTTGTGAAGGGAAGGATCCAGAAAATGAGACATTAAACCCTTCAGGAATTCCAGCCAAGATTAGTGAGCATGGCTTGACTGAACAGTGTAACACTGAACCATATCATATTAACAGCTACAGACTGACAGAAAAGAGGTTTTCCTCCTTTTCTTCTCCTCCAGCCCCATACTTCAGTGGGAAGTGGCTTCTGGGACAGAATGCAGATGGATGATTGGCTGTGCAGAGTGCAAATTGCAGGCTGGCATTTAAAAAAAACCAAAAAAACTGAGGGGATTCTGAGAAAGCTTGTAAATCCTCACAAAGATACTGATAGGTTTGTTCTTCACCTTATTGATATTTAAAAGGCATTCAGGATGACAGAACAGGATGATGAATGAAATGTAAACACTCCAGTCAGGTATTTTGGCCCRACATTTCCTGAATTTCTCATACTTCAGCACTGACACATTTAATAYTGAAGTTCTCCAGTGAAGCTTAACTTCTTCAGCACCAAGGCAGACAGAACAACATTTATAATGGTGTCTGATTTATTTTCATAAAACTTGTTATTCAACATACACAGTTRATCTGAATTTCTGCTGCTGATGTGTGACTGCCACAGAAAGCACCTTCTCGAGTTCTGCATGAGTTCCTGAGGTGCTGCTGCCTTCATTCCTGTCACAGAAAACTTCTCTGAAGTACAACTTCACTGATTTAACTGGGGCAACAGTGCAGCTGCTCCTCCTCAGTTCTTCATCTGCGTACGTATTTCATCCACAGCTGCAAACTGCACACAGAATTTAGGAGAAAAAAAAACCTTTTAGTAAAAGCCAGTCTCCTTTTTATCATTTCTAAGAAGGGTTGTGATCAAATCTCCATTTCCTATTGCAAGAACCAGAGGGAGCCTCTTTAGCTCCTATAATGCACCATGACTTTATTAGAGTTACATTGGGGATGTGAAAAAGACTTGGATGAGAGTTGCAATGCAATGTCTGATGGAAATTTCAATTTCTATTCCCATCTTTCMATACATGCCCAGGAAAAAATATGCAGCCCCGTTTCTGTTAATCAGATTATTGACATATATAATTAGATATAATTATTGTTATTAACATATTATAATTATATCATATGTATGAATTGCATTATATACAAAACTGTCTATAATTTTTCCATCTGGTTTTTCTAGTGCGAAGTTTTCTACTGAAGGTCTTTGAAATTATTTCCTCTTGGAAGGAAAAAAAAATAAACCAGAAGAAAGGTAGTGTGTGATTTCTTTGCTGACCACCTTGGGCAGTGTATCAGAATTAAGGGACACTCAAAAAGTACAAAATATCTTTCACTGAGAGCTCTATGAAGGACACCAACAAGATACTAATCAATTCTAACCAGAACAGTATATATTTATCTCAAAACTGTGTATTATGACATTATCAGGAACAGAAAAAAAATAAGATTACTGTAAGATTTTTTCTTCTTAAGATATTTTCTTTTTAACACCTGAGTCTAATGGAATAGAGATAAGAAATTGACTACTAAAAGAAGTTTCACAGCMTCTCTGCTCCATAAGAAAACCTAATGAACTTGAATTTTAATCTTACTTTTCCATTAAAAAAATGTTTTTAATGTTTAATTTTTGCTTTTTCATACTAAATGACTGAAAGAGCCTAAAAAATTAGCCTAGCCTAAATTGGGAGCAATCACCATGTTTTATTAACTGTGAGGATTATCTTCTGGAGAGCAATCACAAAACTATTGAATATTTTACTTTTCTCATCTGTGATCTTTTCTTCTGTCTCATTAGAAAACAACCCAGTGAATAAATCTTTCAGCGCCCAATTCTGTACATTCAGCTCCCATCAAAGGCATTGTAAGAGATCTCAGCATCTCAAAAGGAGCCATTTCTCATCTGCCTCATCTCTCCTGCAGCCTTCAGCACTAAGTTCCTCCCAATCTACTACATAAATTCCCAAGTTTTTTTCAGTTTGATGTGTTCTTTTACTGTGCTGTTTTCTGTCCCCCACCAATATGTGGTTGATACCTTAATTGAACTGAGGTAGCTGATTATCTGATGTATAAGGTTGATAGATATTTTTGTGGAACTCCAAATTAAACATGAGGAGTAAACAACCAGAAATCAGATTTTTCCCCAGGAAAAGAAGCTGAAATTTTCCACTGAAAATGCTGTGAATTGTTCCTTTAATGGGAATGCTGCAGAAAAAAAAATCCACAGAGGAAGCTCTTCTACACTCTGTCTGCTTTATTAGGGGAGAATTTAGGTATTATTGCGCTAATGCTTATCACTCAGACAGCAGCACAAATCTTTTTTGTTATTTTATCTCTCCTCTCCCCTTAGTTTTCACAGAGTTTGATAACTGATTAGCCCTGGGCTCCTTTCTGATTCGTGCTAGTGCAGAAAGCGTCGCTCCAGGAGTCGTGTAATCCCATTGTCTGTGCCACAGAAATTGGGATTACAGGGGATCCCGTTTGCTCTGATCCCAGCAGGTGCCAGGAGAGGCACACAGCGTTTCAAACAGGGAATTGTGGCTGCAGAAGGTGCTCTGTGATAACACCTGAAGGTGCTCTCTGTTCTCTGTGTGCCATGGGTGGTGCTGTGTTTGGTGCTCCCAGTGCTCCCAGTTTGGGGCAGAACCTTCTGGGAGTCAGAGATCAAAACCAAATRGTTTTATCAAGTTACAAACACGTTTTCTGAAGTTTCCTCCAATTTTCAGTGATTTACCACTGTTCTGTCATTCTTTGCTGTAAGGGACTCCTTTTGTCCTGTACCAGGGTCCTCCTAAATGGCAAGGAATGGATAATTTCTGATCATAAACCCCAAATTTCCACCCAGTCACCTGCAGCAGCACAAGGCAAGGCCTGAGAGCACTCTGCTGGTGATCACATTTTTGTGTGACATGGGGGAACAGGAGCTGAGCTCAGAGACACCCTCAGATCTGCAGATGTTCCCCAGATAAGGGACAAATGTTGTTTTACTGGTCAGATTGGAAACAATGGTAAGAAAAATGGAAAATCAACCTTTTAGAAGAGGTGAATTTGTTGTGYKGCAGGTCTGCTCCTTTCTCTTTTGRAKTAGCCTGTGRAGMAATTCTGATGGTATTCTGTAAAATACATTAATATACCTTAATACTAAGTAGAAAAAAATATCATTTTTCTACCTTAGTAGAAAAGTATTAAAACATATTTCAGGCTAAAAAGGAAAAACTGAGAAAACATTAACTTCTGGAGATGCTATTACTTAGATTTGTTCACTATTTTGCTTATTTTTGTCTTTAGGTTCCATAATGGGAACACAATGGCAATTGTTCTGACATCGAATGAAGGCTGACTCTGGTTTTGGTATGGAGTTGCCTGTAGCTCATCTAACTAGAAAACCATGCAGAAAACAGCACAAACACAACAAACATTTGAAATATGTTCCTGCCATTTCAGTAGGACAGTTGTCTTCTCAGAGAGCTTTTTAAAAAGAGCGGATCCCATGTATTTGAGTTGAGTTTAAAGCAGATTTAGAGCTTCAATTTGCAGGTTGCCAAAGTCCATTAGCCTGATGCCCAGTTAACATATGGACCTGAACCTCTGAGGGAGGATGAGCTSGAGGAGAGACTGGAAGAATTAAACCAAAAGATCTCAATCGGATTCATTGTGTACAAATAAACCATCCCAAAAGTGTAACCTGACCTATTGAGAAGGTTACAGATGTTGCTGATGATACAAAAATCGATTGCAGCTTAAAGAGAGTAGAGAGATAGGAGATAAAATAGAAAGCGAAGGAAAAATAGAAAAAAATTAGATCTGTCCAAAGTGTGGGAATGCGAGATTCCAATGCAAATATGCACTCTAAAGCCAACTTGCATTGTTACAAATTGTCATATTTCCCCCAGAGGTGCCACACAACTGCAAGGAGGAAGCAGCAGCTCTTTGTGAGGCTRGATGACACTGCCAGGCTTCCTCCCAATTAAGAATGGAAGGAGATCTCTCCATCAGGCACCCCAGCCATTAAGATGCAGTTCACACCAYGCACGTCTCTGCCAAGTTTGCAGTCTGTGAAAGCCAAGGTGAAGGTCAAGGAGTCATCCACAGAAACCTTGGCTACCTGCAGAGTCTGCAATCAAGATGTGTGCAGTTGATACATCCTCGCATTATTCCCAGAAACGATGTCTTTTCTTCCCATAAACGTGGTCAMTGCATTGCTGATCACCAGGGCTTTGTAGTTCGGTGCTGTGAGGTGATTTATAAAACTCATGTTTTCAAGGCAGCTCATCAGGGAATTGAAGCAGCTAAGATGTTGATAATCACTGGACCTGAAGCAGATCTGACAGCCAAAATACCAGTCTGCCTCAACGAACTTTTTGCTCAGAGGTATTTRCTATAAACAACTTTGGTTCATCTGCAGTCAAAAGCAGTGCTGGTATTTCTGGTCTGGATATCACATTCCCTTGCTGAGCCACCTACCCATCATGCTCTTTTGTCTTTCAGGCAGGGCTAGGAAAGATTCTTGCCAGCCTAATAAATTATCAACAATATTTTCCGTTTAAAAATTAGCCAGTCACAGCATGATGTGCAYGAACATTGAGCAGAAAATTCTTTTTTCTGCTACAAGTTTTTTTTCCCCTTATGCAGGGCCTTGTTTTGGCACATAGACATCCTCACCCCCATTAAAATATCAAAAGTTTCAGAGAATCATCCGAGCACAATTTTTTATTTGAATGGAGCTTTGATCTTGAAGAACTAAATAACTCAGATGAGACTGCCAATTCCAGCCACACAATAATAGGAAAACCTTTGCTGATGAGGGCAGATCACACAAAGTTTTGAGAGAGCAGCTTGCCCTGCTCAGTGCTCACAGACTCAATCCTTCACAGAAGAGGTGAAAGCAAAACTATCTCTCAGAAAAGACCAAAACTAAATAAATTCATGCATGAATAAATAAAAAACAAAACTGTCTTGATGCCTGGGATCAGCCTGAGACTGGCAGGAGCAGTGTAGCAGATCCCAGTGTGCTCAGGAGGTGAGCACAGGCTTGAAGTCCACAACCAACCACATTCAATCACACCTTGAGGCATTTGTTTTCTCTCAAAACACCTTATTTGTCAGAAGGATTCAGCTTTTCTTTCACCGGAGCCACTGGGAGGCATCCCCTTCCAAACTCCAGCACCTGGGCATCTGGTTCCTACTCAGAACCTTTTTGCTAAATAATTCCACTGATTTCAGCAAGCCYGGGGCAAAGTAGGAATAAAGCAAGCAGAAAAATCCCCATGTAGAGTCTGGTTCTGTGCATCCAGGGAGCACTTCAGTCACAGCAGTGACATCCCTGTCCTGGACCTCCCAACAAAGGGAAATCAGCTCCTGTTTGCAGTGATTTTGTTGGTTTATGCCACTGGTTGGAAATTCTGCAGTCARGCTGCTTTTGGTACTGGTCCAGCTCCTTTCACAATCTTCACTTTSAGTTCTGTCTCTTCACAGAACCCTGGGAGGGAGGACAGGAGGTTCTTTTCATTCTACCTGCTTCTGCCAGCCTTGTTATCACTAATGATATTAAATACCTTTTACAGCATTTAATCAGGYGTGGTGTTTAACTGGGTAATCACCTGCTGAAGTAAAAATAATATTTCTAAGCAGTCCATCTGCCTTTACAGCACAGAGAGAAGCAGCTTTGAGCAGGTTGGCTGAGGTGCAAGTGCAGTTTCTGGATTTTGATGATCAACTGGTTCCAATGGGAGTTGAGAGAGGAGATTCACTTCAAAATAAACCTTCCCCCTCTGCTCCCTGTTCTGTTGTAGATCAGACAGGAATTTTTGGGGGCTACCTCCTGAGTAAAAGATTATAAAACCTGCATTGCTTGATGTTTCCATTATTTTGCTCCAGCAAGCAGCAGTGTCCAAAGCAGACTAAGAACATTTGATGACTTTTCCCTTCTCATCTTCAGCTGAAAATRGCAACTTGGTTAAAGCTAACATGGCAAAGGTGACCTAAACACAATGGGCAGAAAGTCATCTGGATTTCTGCAAACAGACAGAAGGCCTTTAAAACCTGAAAGAATTTTTCAAAAACCTTAAATATGATTTGTGCACACGATAACATCTAAATTCCCMAAATAACTCCTTATACTAGGCAATAAATGCAGATTTAGTGTGAGCTGAAAGAGAAGTTTCTCCTCATGTGCTGCTAGACTGGTAGAAAACAGCACAATCCAGTTTGGGGGATTAAAAATTGACAGAGAAACTCCCTAACATTCCATAGGAGCCCCTGGTATTTAATATATTTAATATATAATATAGTCATAAGCTGCTTGAAAAGAATGAAGAATAAGGTGACARAATTTGCTTAAAGCAGAAAAAAATGAAGCTTCTTGAGTTTAATAACACAGCTGAGGGGRCATGGGATGGCTGACTCTGGGTGAGAATTCACCACAATTTGTAACATAAGATCCATAGGGATGAGAGCATGTGGCAGCAGCTTGAACATAAAGAGCAAAGATGTAAATCAAACTTGTCCTTCAAAATTCAGAATTAAAATGATGGAATACCTTCCAAAAGGACAGGTTGGATGTTAATATGCAGAAAGATTAAAAAGCTCTTAGACAAATGGAAGAGAACTCCCTCAAGTGCTATTAAAGCAAAATGGTCTGGATATAATATTCTGGGGAAGAATACTGCAGACAAAAATATGAAGAGCCATGCCTAGAGAAATATCTCTATGTTTGCTCTGCTCTGACACTTTTTCTACAAGTATTTGCCTCTGCCTGTTGTCTCTGTTGATTTCTCCAGGGTCAGCTGGACTCCTGGACTGAGCTGTTGCAGAGAAGCCTTTGCTCTCAGAGCCCTCTGCCCTTTGCATGTAGTTAAGAAAGCTTCACCTCAGAATCGAACAGAGCAGTTTTCAATCTTCCCTCGCAGCCACTCGGCTCAAAAAGRGAGCCTCGAGCTCCTGATCTTCTGTTGTGCATGGAATGAGAATCAGACAAGAGAGAAGAAAGGAAAAATCTAATGATAGTCAAGGGATCCYGTGTAAGCCTTTCCAAAAGGCAGAGAAAAAGCAACAAGCATAACACAAATTAAAAAATAAAGACCTGAAGCCATAAAACAAACAACAAACCAAACAAACCCCCCATCAACTCAACAAAAAACCCCACAAAAGAAAAAAACCCAACAAACAAACCAAACTAACCAAAAAAATAAACAAAAAACCAAAACCAAAACAACCCAAAAAAACATCCCACCTCCAAAATACTTATCTTTTTTGGCATAAAGAAATCTATTTCTAAAAGAAGAACTTTAGAAGAAGATGAAGTCTGGGCTATACACCCACCATTCCTTGATTAAGAGCAGCACTCAAGGATAACAAGCAGCCTTGTGTTTTACATGGCCTTGTAAATAAAGCATGAGCGAGAGAAACGAACTTTTACAACTTTTCTGGGAAAGCTGGGAAATTAATGGAAACCACCTTAGCCCTAAGATAGCTTCTCCCAAATAACAGAGTAAATCAATTTACATAAAAGCTGCACTCTGCTATTGTTAGCCTGCTTCCAGGGCTCGTGCTTCCTTGTTTAAAGTTAGCCTGCACCTCCAAACCACAGTGCTATTTCTACAGAGGATCCTTTCCTCACTTTCCAACACCATTAAGACCCTCCAGGATGTGTTTTACCATCCTGCTCATCCAAAGCTCTCCCAGCACACCACCAGCAGCAGGCTCGTATATCACACCACACCTCCAGGCGTGTGTTAATTGCCCAATAAAACACACCCGGAGCATATTAATGTTCTAATAAAACACTCTACATATTCCGTGAGTTTTGGGTTATCAGTTCTCCATCAATTATTTATTAAGAGCCAGCATAATAAATCATCTGCTGAGCAAGGTGCAATAACATGAGGACAAAACAGTGCAAAATACATTTTATCACCTCCTCACTAGAGCTCCAGCCTTTGTGGCACGCTGCATATTTATAAGTGCTCAAAGWGAGGGAAGATTGAACTCTTCAGCTCTAAATCTTCATGCCCTATTCACCAAGAGATTGTTCTGAGAAATTAGCAAAAGRACAGGCTTTTTTATATGTATTTGCTTGCATCAGATTCTCCTAATTCTAAATTAGTGATTCCCTCCTGCACAGAATCCATAGGTTCATCCTTTGTGAGTCCTCCTTAGCTGTCTCTGCACTAGCATTACCTGATAGGAATATTTACACTAAAAAGACTCCAAGTCCTTTCAGGACTAAARAGGATTGTTAAATTTCACTGGAGAACATTTACAGTATCTCCAAATACAATTAGCACCTAACTGAAATGAGGATATTTCTACCCCCACAAAATTAAGAACCAGCGTGGACTTCAATGATCTTGTGGGTTCTTAAACTGTGCCCTATTTAATCTGAAAATACTTTGGATTTSTAATAAATGTTATAGTTAAATCCAGCTATGACAACAGCCAAATAGAAAACAGATAAAGGCTTGGAATAATCACTAAAACATAACTCTTAAACAATTCCTGATYCTTTTCTCCAAGGGGAAGTTAAAAWTCATACTTCTACGGCTTGCAGACTTAGATGATTAAAACACAGCATATCCCTTTTTTTYCTCGGTGTTCTTATTTATTGCTGCCTTTACAAGATAAATGTTTCATGAAGTTGAAAAGRATTGAAATCAAAACTTACAGAAGTGACTGAAATGAAAGGGGAAGGAGAATCAGCAAATGCGTGAGTATAAGTTTAAAGATTATTCTGTTGCCTCTTGTTCAAGGAAGAGTTCTTATGTCGATGGCAAATGAAGGATACACGGAAAAAGGAAAGAGCTGGAGGTAAGTACAAGTTAAAGGGGATAAAATTATCATTGTTATTCTCAATTCACTGTGGACTTCCAACTGAAAGCTCTCAGTAGCTGTAAGAACAGGTGAAAATTGTGGTATTATTCATTACTGCTCATGGAAAAGAGAATGTTCATCACSTTCAATCCACCACACATTGTTCCTGCCACTCAAGTGTGTCTTAAAATAAAATATAGGAATGGCTGCGTTACAAATAGAAGAGAAATAAAAGCTTTTATTGTATAGTGGCAATTCAAAATGTACCTTTAAGGTCACGTTTTTATCTATAATTTACTCAGTGCTTCAGTTCTGTGAGATGGAAATGACTTCTGTTGAAATTTTGCATCTGCAAACATTTACCCGCCTCATGTAGATCACTTAGACCCGAGAAACTTAAAGTGAAGAGAGAAATTTCACTCAGCACCACACACAAAAGTCAGCCTTGGCCTCTTCAGATATATCTGCAACAGACTGAGGTAATTTATCCCACAGCAGAAATTGTATTACATCATGAAACGCTAAAAAAACTGTTCCCTCTTGGAAAAGCAAGGTTATAAACCATATTCTCTGTCGAAATATTAATCAGTTTTAGGTTACACATGCAAATTATCCCCCAGATGTCTGCAGGAAGTCGGGATGCTCGAGATGGCAAAGCTTCCTTGTGTGGAATGATCTGTAAAAACTCAGAGATATTTTAATTTGGTGTTGGTGCAAATTCTCAAAAAGGCATGAACAACCTTCCACGATGGCAATATCCAGAGTGTTTTCTGAAATGTCAGAAACAAACATTAAATATATCAACAATATTTCAATGTAACTATGCAAAACTGGCAGAGCATTCAAAGAATGCCTGGAGAACAAGGAAACCAAATGTTCGACTTTCATCAAAACAAGACCATAACTCATTTCAGAAGTGTAATTTCGAGGAGATGCAACAAATGCTCCGAAAACAATATTATGGGTTTTGTAAAATATGCGGGATATTTTCTGCAAAAGCTAAAAATTATAATTTCCTCAGTAAAGGATCAAATTACCATTCTCATTCAGAGTAATAACAAAGAGCTCCAATATTACWTGTCAAAACAAACTTACTTTGCACATTCCACCTAATTTTATTTCCTTGTTTGTTTGGATTTTTTCCCCGAATCTTGAAAATGCACCTATGGAACTTGTCACTTTTTATACTGCATACAAAAGAAAGATTTCAAAACTAATACAGCCCCACTTTGAGTGAGTTATGGCATTGCACATTGGGTCKA
Source organism: Malurus melanocephalus (assembly GCF_030028575.1). NCBI lineage: Eukaryota > Metazoa > Chordata > Aves > Passeriformes > Maluridae > Malurus > Malurus melanocephalus. Next base: position 336,686 of record NW_026623764.1, on the reverse strand, counting down.
AAATTATTCAAATACCAGTAAAAGTTAACAATGGAGTAATTATTGGTTATATTTTTGAATAATATTTTACTMATATCATTCAGTAGGTTCTCAGTTAGACTTTTATTATGAGAAATAATCCTGAAGAAAAGATTATGGCTACTGATATATTTCCGAAAATCTGAAGGGAAAAAAAAATTCCTTACATCTTTCTGATTTTCTATTTTTCTATGACTAAAGTTGAACTGGAAAAAAATCCAAATTTTTCATTAATTTTGTAGCTTGTAAGTAATGAAGTGTTGTATGGAAATGGAAACTGAGCAAACTGGAACTGCCTMTTTTCTGACATTTCAATCTGGTCTAAAAATAAAGATTTAAAGTGTGACATACTTCAGAGAACTTGCCCATTAAAGCATTTATTTTGATATTAATATTTTTAACTTCATACTTTCAATGTGCCAAGAAAAGCCRTTTTAACTGAAAATAAATAATGGCCTGAATCATAGGATTTGGGTTTCCAGATCCACAGCCCTATTTACCCTGTGAAACAGTGAGCAATCACTCTGCAAATTAATTTATAGGTCAATTAATTCTGCTGCCTTATATCATTCACAAAGGTCCCAATTCAAAGCATTTTTTGTTTTCCTTCTATTTAAGAAGTCATTTGTGAATCATAGTTAATTATTAACAATTAACAGTTCTATTTACTTGAAAAGCCTCTCAGATAGCATCTAAACCAGGATCAAAGTGAAGTGGGGAGAAAGAAAAATCTTAAATCAACAACTGCAAAATAATGTGTTCATTTTCATGTTATGAGAAAGATTATGAGTGGAAGGGCAAGATTTGAGCTGGGCTTCTCCTTGCGGTTTCAGTCAGTTTTCTGATATCCAAAGTACAGCAAGTAAGGCCCATTTATAGACATTTTTTGTCCCAATCAAATGTAGATTTCCCCCGTTTTTTTATTGTATCTGTGTCATTCTTGAATTAAATATTTCTGTTTCACCCCTTAAATCCTTCCTATTTTTTTTTCTTTTGCCTTAGAATGAGTAATTTTGATCCATTAGAAACAAAAACCCAGGACAGATTATWACAGAGCAAGATATTTATTTGCTCTGACTTGGCATAAAGTGAAGCATGTGAAATTAAATCCTGTGTTAACACGAGAGCAATACACGTCTCAGCATGGATTTAAACACAGTGGATCTCGTATTTCYTTTGTTGTCAAATCCTTTCAAAATTGTATTTTAGGACAGCAATTTTAATAGGATAAAATGTTACAGAAGAAGCAGCATTTAAAATAAGAACAATGAAACTCTGGGAAAAACCTCTGCACAGCACAAAGCTGTTTGACTTCTGGCTAATATTTATCTATTATTTCCATGGGTTGTAGAGAGAACYGAGTTATGAATTAATAACAGGATGATTATTTCCACAGAAAACACATATAGGAAGCTGGAAAAGCACGAAATCTTTTCTGCATTCTGCCTGAGTCAATATTGCCTTCCTTCAAACATTTCAAGAGCATTTCAATGGTAATGAACATAAATACAGACACCGGGCTGAGCACAAAAYCCAGCCACGAGCAGTGCTACAGCTCCCAGGAAAAAGAAAAAAAAAACCAAAACCAGCAATCCAAATTCATCAGCACACCTCTCCTTATTGAAAACTTCTGAAATATTGATTAATTCTCTCTGTTTGCTCTTTCCCATCCCAAAATTGGAGCTTGTTCCCCTCGAGGACCGACCATACTTTTTGTGCTGAGTTGCCACGCTTTGGAGGGGAAGAGCTTTGCCCGTGGCAAGAGCCCTTCAAAGGGTGTTTGAAGCTGCCCCGAGTACCCCCGGAGGGCAGGATGACAAGGAGGTCACGTTTTACAGAGCTCTGGGTACATTCAGACTGATATCAGTACAAAATGCATCTATAAATCTGAATTAGCGTCGGGAAGGGCGGCTGTGAACGCTGAGATCTGACTGGAGCTACCTGGATGTTGGGAATCTGCTCTGAGTCAGTGATTTGTGCAGGGAAAAAAAGCACAGAACTSCTGTCTGGGGTGAAGGGAACATCCCCAGGAGGCTCAGGCTGTGCCATGAGCAAGTCCAGGTGATTAATTCAGGAAGACACTTCTTTTTCTGCAGCTTCACTCTTAGGAAACCTCATCAAAACTCTATATACCACTATAGAAAGAGGCAAAAAAACAATCCAAACCCCAACTAAACCACCCAGCAGCCCTTAGTTTATACATCATTAACATGTGGGATCCACTGCTGCGGTGGGAAGTGGATTTTTAAAAGCATTTACACCAAGAGCAGGCGTAATGGTGAAGGTTAAAAAGAACAATTCCAGCAATACTTTCTTTGGTGACTTTAAAATTCAAACCCTGAAGCTCTTACTGAGATTTTTGATGCAAGAACTTACACCCAGGTGTAAATCTGAATGTTGTTTTCCAAGTGATGAGCTAAATTCAAGTGTGGGAAAAGAGAAAAGGAAATTTTCTCATCAAATGTAGCACCTGATCCACAACTCCAGCATCTTCTTCATCTTAAACATCTGGAAAAGGTGAGTTTGATAATGATAAAGTAACCTGCACTGAATTTACTATGGAGTTAATAATACCTGCTCTCTAAAAAGAAGGGTTTATGGGATTATGATTCCTGGATGTAAATATCTGTCAAAAAAAAAAAAAACAAAAAAAAGGCAGCAGATGCTGCTATCAAAAAAGAATAATTTGGCTGTTTCACATGACATCAATCAAACCACTTTTTTAAATATGCCAAAAGTAAACAGTGTTCATACATTACAAACTGATACTGGGGCAATACGTTGTGAATGTGTAAAAGATGACAAAAGATGAGGGAATGCTTCAATTCTGGCCTTTCCTGCAAGACTTTGGAAAGGAACAAAATACCAGAAATAATTGATATAGTCCCTTGTATGAGTATAGTGGGGGCTGGGGCACTTCTCTTATTTTTGCCTCGCTTCCCAGGCCCATGGCTTTGACAAAACTGTGAATGCTTTGATATTAGAAAGAGCAGATAGACATAAAACATCATAGAGAAAAATAAAAAAATCTAATGGAAAAGGAAATAAAATAAGTAACTCAATATGCCCGGGGAAAATTATTGAATTAACATACATATATAAAGAATTCAAATCATGAGGAACAGTGTTTGTKCTTATTTTTGGAACCTTTCATCCTATTATAAATATGGCTATGCTTAATTAAGTTTGAAAACACACTTATAAGGAGAAGATGAAAAAAACTGCAGTTATTACCCATAATAAATAATTTTAGATGCCTAAAAGCCTGTAGGACTGACACAAAATTATGGTATCAGAAATTTTTGAGCAATGATTTGCAAACAGAAAGTGAAGAGTTATATRGTAATAATCAAAAAACATTGTAAAGGGCATAATGTATACAATAAAAAATAAATGGGAAATGTATATTTGTGGGAGAAAAATATTGTRGAAAGAGAATAAACTGAAGGAAAGTTTTATCTCTTCCAAGTAAAATATAATTTTTTTTTCTTTTCCGACAGAACAGCATAACAATARTTAGAGACCATCACCTTCCTGCAGGCAGGCTGTACCTGATATTAACATGAATACACTCACCACAATCAAAATCCAGCAAAGCTTAAAAATCTGTTATTCAGCCTCAGCGATGAGTGACTCTCTGAACAAATCTACTTTGTTAGAGCTTGTATGTCAGCTTTAAGAGCAGTCACACCATTGACTTTTATGTTTGGTCACTTAGAAACAGGTTGAACTTCCTTTATGTAACCTGTACCCACAAAAAAAAGAGACTAAAACAGTAAAACCCAATAAAAACGGTTTCAAATCAATCGGGAATTTATTAATTAAATTATTGAAATTATTATTAATTACTTGTTATTATTAACAGACGCAATGAACTGGCAACAGATGGTGTGATAGAGTGAAAAAGAGATTAATTTCATACATTCACTTTTGGCAGTCCTTCTGCCCAACCAGACCATCTGTGGCACATTAGAAACGTTGGGAGCTGTACCATACACACTGCAAAGATGATACAAATTACTGGACTCTTTGCTCYTCTGCTCCAAACCCATCCATCCCTCACGGTGGCAGAATTTTAAACAAAGAAGTTTTTATCATACACGCTCTGCCCTCTGCTCTGCAGAGATTCTGCAGGGTTTCTGCAGGATTCTGACTGAGCTGCACTTTCCAGCGTGTGATCGACCTCGAGTTCCTGCTCACAGCACATTCTCTGCTGCAAACAGGAGGAGTTTGAATTTACAAGTTGGGAATCATCTTTACTTTCCTTTTTCCAAGTGAGGATTCCTAATCTGTTTACAGAAAGCTGATCAGGGGATGAATGGCATCGTCCCCGTTGGCTCTTAAGATTTTGTTTCAAGGCAGCATTTAACAGCTGGACATTTGTTTTGTTTTCCTTCTGCTCTGGAGTTTTTCCATCATATTTGTAAATGRTTTTGTAAAGAACAACATTTAATCCAGCCAATATCTCTCCAYAACCCTCTTCACCTTTGCTACAAATATGTGTTTATTATACACACAGAGATGAAATCTTGTTTACYTTTATTTAATACATTTTTGATGTTAGAAAATTAATTTTAATGAGCACAAGCACACCTGTATAAAAGGATTAGGAGCACAGAAATAGGATTGGAAATCTAGAAGATTTCCATTGATGAGGTTCATCTATGCAATGTGATTATTTTAGGGGGTATTCTAATTGACTGCGTAAAAGACTAATGACATCTGTTTCCAGTGAAATAGTCGGGGTTTTTTTTAGTGCAAGTCTGTATTCTAAATTGTCCTAGATAGTTTGTCCTAGATAAAATACACAAATCCATCTGCCATGGCCATCAGAGGACTTAAAACTGCAACTTGTTTTAACAAGGAATGAGGAGCTGGATTTTAATGACCCAAAATGTGCGAGTCACAAACACACAAGGATATTCTCCTGCCCCTCCTCACTCTTCTTACAATCTAGGAAAAAAAGGAATGGGCTAACAGAGCATAGGTTCATTTTGTGGCTCTGGATTTATTGCTGTATTCCTCATATGATTTTTAGAAATACTTTCATAGAAGTAACGAGATGTACAGGCAACATTGCTGACTGTGTCACTTTCTTCACCATCTTCCTCAAGACTCTTCTCTTTACACCGTATTTTTCTACCATGATTTTCTACTCGTCCCTCTTCCCAGTTCAATTCTAAAAGCTCAGCAAACCAGCTCTCACAAGAGTTCTGTGAATCCCTTACCRGAAGGGCCAGATAGACAATTACCTGAAACAAGTTCATTGTGCCAGCCTGAAAGGACCTGTGTTCCATCTTTCCAACCTCAGCAGGGCAGGTAGGAAGTGGTTTCAACACCTGAAACAGAAACCACTCTCATCKGCTTTGTTCTCTTCCCTCTTGCTGCATGTACCTTTAGTTTGGGATTAAAAGGCTTCRAATCAAACAAAGAAATCCCAGCCTTTCTCTGATTTCTCCATTGGAAGGGTCAATTCTACRGCCATCCCTACTGTCAAAATGGGACAAAGGAAGAGAATTAAGGAGTGTTTCGTACTTGGTCCATACAAAAGCTTGCCTTAGCTGAAGGAAGAGAAAAAAGTGTAAATTCTAATACGAAATTTCTAACATTCTAGCAAGTTTGGTGTTATTTATCTTTAATAAAATAATATCTTTTATGTGAGCATTTTTTGGCATGAAGCTGGACTGGTGAAGGTACTTCAATTGYTTATCAGAATATCTAATTTTGTCTATTCTCTAGGATTGACAGATTTTGAAGAAAGTGTTGTATTTGTTCTCAGTTTATGAGACAGCACAGAGAACTTCAGGGGTAAATCTCTCTGTTCTCTTATTTTTACTGTTAAGGAAAATCTGAAGATATGACGGCCAAGAAAACAATCGAAAGAAACAAAGATTTTCATTTTCTCCATACAGTTTCTTACTACTAACTAGGAATCAAACAGAAAAATAAAAGAATTTAACAAGGCATTAATTTTAAATATACTGGACAGTGAATTCTGTATTTAACACAGTGAAATGCCTATTGTGAACATGGGAGATTGAGCTCTTTCTAAGTGGCACACGAGTTCTCAGATAAATTCTTTTTGTTTCTTTGGGAAAGGCACCACCAAAAGCACTGGTTATGAGAAGRTGACCCTGGCAGTCTAATCCTCCTTTTATTTTAAGAGCATTTCCAAGAAAAAGGCATTTTTCCTGTATTTCCTACTGTGACAGGTACATATGGTATATATAAGCAACTATGTGCTGAAGTTTAATGAGAGCTGTGTCCAAGAAAAACAATTCTGTCATGAAAGTGAAATATTTTTCACMCACTTTTTATAAGAGAATCAAAACAAAATCTCATGCAATGGAATTTTAGGGCCAGCCTTAATTTCTCTTTGGTTCTAAACAAAAAAAAAATAGTCTAAGCTTTTGTTCTTTTTGTTAAACTTTAAAACAATACTATTTTGCAGGTTAAAGATAATTGCAAAACACTTTGAAATGAAGCAGCAGTGTCAAACTAAAAGCACAATTCTTTCCCTGTATGCTTTTAATTTCCTTCTTCCTTCATTTTTGACTGAACCCATGTCCTGAATTCAGCCTCAACTCWCAGATTCTTCTGATTCCCTTGAAACTTCCTTTAGTTTGCAAATGAGAGCTCACTCAAATTACATGGCCCAAGCATAAAATGGATTCACTCACAGCCTGCATTTCTCACCAAGCAATTAACTCTTTGCTCAGGGAAGCAGAGTGCCTTTCACCTCTCTGTACAGCACCTTCTTTTTAACTGCTCATCTCAAGAGCTCCTGAAAGGCAAAGTGACACCATCCATCAGCTCTTCCCACCTCCTCCTCCTTCCACTCTTCCTCCACGGATTCTTTTCATGCTTCAGAACATCTCTGATCACTCAGTAATGCCTCCTTGACCTTGACTCCATACATTATCTTGTCATCTCTTGTCTCGCTTTCTCAACACCCTTCCTCGGGTCACTTCATCTCTACTTTCTGTGCTGCACAGTGCCAGGACACACAAATGCAGTGGGCTTCAATCCTATGAACCTCAGAATCCTTCTGGTGAAATGAGATCAAGGTTTGATTGCTTTGGCACCATTACGATGCAAGGTGGTTGCTCTTCAATGAAAAAAAAAAAAAAAAAAAAAAAAAAAAAAAAAAAAAGATGGAACAAGTGTCTCAGGGATAGGCTCAATGAATTCAGAACTCCAGAGTTCCTGGAAACAGCAAAATTTAATTTCTAGGAATGCAGATATTTCACAGGTAACCACAAGGACAATTTGCCTTCCCAAAGTCAAGACGTCACTGTAGTTACAGCTTTTTTGACTGCTGGTTCCAGCCCTAAGACTTCAGTATTTATAAACCAGTGATATTTCAGTAACATAAAATTAGTTCACACAGAGCTGGAGATTTTCTCCTTTTCCCAATAATTTTTTCTGAAGTCCTACCTTCCAACTGGCTGGAAAACGGCCATGAAAGCAACAAGCACCTACCGTTGTTCTTAGAATCAAAGAAATTAAGTAATAACTGTGCAGCAACAAAAAACTACTTGATCAGAATCTGGTAAGAGATGACAGACTAAGGTGTGAAGTTTGGGAGATGTTTTGTACTTTCCTTACATAGCTGGTTCCCTCTGCAGCACACAAAAGGTGACACTGTATCTCTGCCCCTGTCCCACCTGGTCATTGGCCTTTAATGTGGCACTACAATGCTTTCCTGTGATAAAATCACACTTTTTTCTTTTGTTTATTATCCCAAATATTTGTTCCGTCAGTAATTCTGCAGTGCCTGTCTGCAAGATTTATTTTCTAATTTTCATATACATGTAGTAACCAAAACCATGTCAAGTTGGCCACCAAGCTACACAGAGCCCACTGTGCCAGCTAGTCACAAAATAATGTTTTGGTGATTTATTACTTTATTCCCTCTATCAAAACTTATTTTCATTATCCTATCAAGTTTCTGTTCCCTGATGGTCCTAGAGCCATCAAGGAAGCTGAATCTAAGCTAAATGAGTAATTGAATTTGACACGGCTGTCCTAATCCATTATATTGATGTTAGTATTTGAGGCAAGAGATACTCGTTAGGATAGTGAGTGACCTGAGCAGGCTCAAATCACTTAGATAAGCTAAATTTTGCCTATAAAGATGATGTGAACCTGTGCAGGGTTTTCTTGGTGTTCCACCGTAAGGCAGCTGAATATTCTGGTTGTGTATTTTACCGATGATTCTTGCACAGATGAATGAGGAATTCATAATTCACTTTATAACGGAGGAAATCAGTTTAGTTTAGAGACACTAACTGCTACTGCAGGATGCTATTGTAACTTGCTAAGGCAAGTCCCATAATTCTGTAGCACTACCAGTTTGAAAAGTATTTTYAATAAGTATTTTAAGTCTTATTCTAATGGACACAAAGGGGCCAGAGAGATCTCACCATCTCCTGTGAGCCGTTCCCATTTTCACTCCCTTTTCCTCCCTCTAAGGTTGGTTTTACTGATTTTACTGCTTRGGGTGACACAAAGTGATGAATGAGGTGGACGAGAGCAGGGTCTGGGAGATCAAAATTTGGGAAAGGGAGTCTGAAGCCCTTTACTCAGTGCACAGACTATCTGGCTGATTAAACATTTGTTTTTTGAGAGCTTGGATGAGTTTTTCACAGAGGAATTTTATTCAGTAAACTCTAACACCATGCTTGGAGAACTTGTCAAGTTTTCCTCTCATTCTCAGCAGGAAGTTCATTGCCATACATTCCACATATAATTCTTCCCACATGCTAGTAAACATTCTTCATTTCGCTTCAAATTCCTCATTTTCTTTCAGTTATTTCTTTATCACTCTAATTTYTACCCTAATTTTTAGAGCACAGACCTGGTTAGGCACATGGATATTCACGTGCCTTAAAACTAAAGAAATAAAAGTTACAAAGACACATATGGATTTTATACCTATGGCTCTTCCACCTTTGAAATAGCTTCTAAAAAACCCTTAGAGCGATGATTAGAGAAATTACTGTGGAAAAAGATTACTAATTCAAGGAAAACCAAAATAATTTCAAAAGAAAGATGTWCACCAAGTGATTTCTTGTATTTTGAGTGCAGAGCTCATTATTGGCCCTGTTGTACAGCCCTGTTCTGTGTGGTTTGAGTGTATTGTGGGATATAAAATCAGGAATTCTGTTTCTATCTCTGGCATCCASTGTCTGCATGGTCCCATACAAGCAGCACAACCCCTTTGAAACATGAAAGCAAAATTGTACATTATCTGCACCTGAAAAGAAACAGCAGCTTAGTGGGATCATTGCTGTTTATATAAGCATTTAAAAGAGGCAACACTCAGATTTTATTCCTTTTCTCATATACGCTGTTCTCCCTCATCAAACACTTCAAAAAATTGAAACTCTCTGTCTTCTAATATAAATGTCTCCTACTGGGAAGCTACTTTTCCTCAATGTGTTCAAAACAGATCATTAGCAAGTTTGCCAAAGGAAAACCTATGTTAAGCTTCAAGATTTTATTTCCCAAGAAAATATATTTTACTCTCTCATTCTCAATTGGCATAAAATAAGAGCCCTTTTTTTTCATTCCACTTCCCTTTCCCCCAAAATAAATGAAAAAAAGAAAGCAAGAACAGTAAAGATCACAGAATATACATGTTCATATCCTCAACTCAGATTAGAAACACCCTCCATTGACTTCTAGGATGGGACAGAGTTTTCCTGGAGTCAAATCTTAGACAGGCTACATCACAACATTACAGAACTGGCCTTGACAAATGCAGGGAGTGAACATTCTACATTTGTTACCTTAGAGCACCAGCAAAATGGCAAAAGATGGATATTGACAAATAACTGTAAAYTGGAGAGCGTGTGCCATTAACATTTCTTGGCTGTTTGATAGAAATGGCCAGAGGCAATATTGTAGAAAAATAAACCTTTGCCTCTTTAGGCACATTTCCTGTTCTTTCCTATTTAGCACAAATTGACTTATTCCCTTGGTACACAGAAGGAATATTGTTTGTATAACCAAAAAAAAACCTGCTTGCATATTTCATGTTGCTGCCTTGTGGGTTTTATTTTGTTTATTTGTTGTTAGTTTGGGTTTTTTTTCCCCACCCCAAAAAGATGACTCTTAAATGAATCATAAATAAACCAAAGAAGTGCAGGAAAATGTTTCTTTCACTCTTGACTTTAGTGACATGAAGTTTTAAGGMTAAGGCTGTTTTGGTGAAGTTAGAGTGAAAGTTATCCCCATCTCCTTTAAAGCAGAAAAGAAATGAAGTTGCTATCAGTTTTAGAGTTGTACACAGACATTTATTTGATTCACACATCTTAGGTAGTCTTTTCTTGTGACAGATGGATTCAAACTCTAAACTTTCCATTATTGTGAGATGGCCCTTGGTATTGTGCAGCAGCTGCACTTACAGCATCTATTACCACAAGATGCCTTCAACAAAATCCATCCATCAAGAAAAAAGGGATAGATCTGTACCAAAGGATTCCCAGGATGAGAATAAGAGAGGCATCAGTATTCTAACAATATTTGTTAGGTTCCTTGAAATATTTTTCTCTTCTTAAATATCTGTTTTTATCAACAGACAAACTTTGTATTTTCGTGGGTACTCCTGTATCTGTAAAAATACGTCTTCTGATCTTACAATTATCTATCAAGCAGCAGATAATTTTACAGATATTCTAATTCTCTAATCCCTTCTTACAGTCACAGAGTCACAGAATGGTTTGTGTTTGAAGGGATCTGAAAGCTCATCTCCTTCCAGGCCCCCTGACCTGGGCAGGGACACCTCCACCATCCCAGGCTGAGCAGAGCTACATCCAACCCAGCCTTGGACACTTCCAGGGATCCAGGGGCAGCCACAGCTTCTCTGTGCCAGGGCCTGCCCACCCTCAGAGGAAAGATTCTTTCCTAAATCTAGTCTAAACCTACTCTTTCTCAGTTTGAAATCCAACAAGAGAGCAATGCAGAGGTTAAAGGCTATGGATTAAGTTTTCTGTTGCACCTTTGAMACTCATGGCCTGCAAAGATACTGCCTGGTGAAGTATTTACCTCCTCAGTTAATCCTGCTTCTCTTGGGAATTTGWGTAGGAGCTGCATGATCTGGCAGTTATATAATCTGGCAGCTCCATTAACAAGTAAATGAGATGCTATACCCAGTGCAGTATAAGAAAAAGTTTTTCACTTCCAAGTAGCAAGATTGTCAAAACTGATTTAGAGGTGGAATCAGGATGGTTTGGAAGCCACAAAGTAAAACAAGGAAAGATTCAAAAGTAAYCCATCCTCACTGGATTCCTTCATTTCACAGCGAGTCGCCTGCGTCACTTTGTTTCTGACCAATGTGATTCCCTGCTCATTTTTATACCTGTAATGACATTTTTTATTTTCCATCTATTTTTGTCTGTCGAATGCCACCACCCAATTTAGTGTCTTTCCTCAGTCATCTCCATCTGAAAAGCTCAGAAGCTCACCTCCCTGGAATGCAGCAGAGGAGGRGAAACAACATATTGCGTGACAACCTGGCATCGAGCACTGCTCTCTTCAAAAGGAGCTTCTCGAGCTCGCTGTCTTTGCAAGCTGCTGCTCAAAGCAATATGAAAATGCAGAGTGAAGTATGWTGTGAATATTAAAGGGACATTACCTGGTTAATGCCATTATTTATTAAACTGGTGACTTTGGCAGACAAATTGATGTCAGGTGCAGGGATTGCTTGGACCGATCTGAATGATACTCAGAGACAAAAAGAATCCAGTGGGCCTCAAGTTTGGAGAAAATTGATGTCCAAGCATTCAGATGCACTGTTTGTGTCTAAAAAGACATTATGAAGAACTTTAGATAAGGCTTATCCACACTGTAGCTCACAAGAACATTTTTTTCCTTTGTTTCCATAAGTTTTCTTCACAAACAGAGGAAATGTGACACATTAGACAAGTCAGAAAAAGAAGTAGGAACTGGAATTTTGGTTAAGGTCTGAGCCTCCATTCAAAAGTCCCCAGGCAAGGAACAAAAATAAGTTTCTGGCTTTTCAGATCTCAGTTCTCAAAGTTACAGACAAGTCTTTCCATGTTTTGCCCATCTGTCTAATCGGCTCCAAGCCTGGGCGGCGTTGGAACGCACTCAGTGTCATTATCCCCTCGCTGTAATTGGCATGGCAGGATGGAGCAGCATGTACAGCCTTCTCCTGGTGGGAGAGAAAGGGGAAGAGGAGCCCAAGCAGGCRAGCCAGATGTCACAGAGAGCCCAAGAATTGTGCTGGGATCCAGAGCAGGAGTGAACAAGCTGCCTGCTCTCGCTACACAGAAGCTGCTTCTTCCCATCCTCCCTGGCTTTGTTTTATCCAAAGCACAAGACTTTGTTCTTCTTGCTGGTTTTGTACTTGTGACCAAAGGMGGTGCATTTTAGTAACTGTGAGAATGAAAACATTCCACTGGTGATGACCCTTTCCCTTTTCATGTGCCAGACACTGATGTTAGCAGGAGGGAACAAGATGGTTTAAATTGCAATATAAAGGCATGAAAGAAGGAACAGGACTTAATAAAAAATGAATGACCACTTTATTTTGACAGTTGGTTCRTCTCTTTGGAAAACTTTCTTTGGTTTATGTCACTAAGAAAGCCAGATGCCGCTATAGATGTAAGAGAAAACCATTCACACTTGGTTTTTAGACCAGAGAAACTGGTCCACGAAGCAAGAAAGGAGCAGACTAATTCAAATCTGTGGGATGTGGTACAATAAGGCCCTGATCCACACTAGAACTTTGGAGGCATGTTTGAATAAAATTATTTGATAATTTGGATTCATCTTGGGGCTGTATCCCTTGATCCGTGACAAGCACCTGGCTAAACCCACAGCTCTCTCAGACCTACTGCTGATTTTTACCCTCCTCCCATTCCTTGATGCTGTCTAGGTAGGTCAGGTCTTTTCTAGGAGCCCAGTCAGCATGGAGAGGTAGGACACCACTACAGCAAATGTGAACTGACCGTAAAAAAAACCCCAACAAAAAACCCCAAACAAAAGAAGAAACTGTATTGTAATTTCCTGGGCAATTTTACATGAAAACACTGCTTTCTGTTTCTTCCATTTTCAGATTTCAGCTCTAGCATGTAACACCAAGATTTTGTTTCAGATTTCAGCAGAAGAATAATATCCACAAGCATTTAAACAATTCCATATCCTCAGTCCAGAATTTACAGTGTTTCCATCAGCATTGCTCCAGAATCAAAGGTGAAAGRGAATTAAATAGGTTCCAGATGGAGTGGACTTTAGCTAAAGAGGAAAAGTCAGAAGCTTAACCATATGATAGACCTAGAGGCAACTCCAAAGCTGCCAGGAGCTGCCTTTGGAGGCTGCCAAGGAGACAGATGCTCATGCCAACAGTGCAGAGATTGGCATCATTTATATCACATCAGCTCTCCTGCTGTCACCATGCCACGCAGCAAAGCACCAAGTCACACAGTTAATATTTAGAAAAGAGCAATCACACTGCATACGTTTAGATGATGTATCCAGGAACAGTTTTCATRTTCTATTTACCCTTTTGGATCTCAAGACATGAAAGCATGTCTTATCTTCCTGCGTTCATAGAAAACTCTCAATGAAAGCTCCACATGCGAGTCAAGGCATAAAGTAAAATAAATCCTTTAATTTTTATACCACYGCAAAACTTCGGGATAAGTAGTGATTATATGAGTGATATTCATGTGGAAACTACATCTTCCACTTATAAATGGATTACTCACAAGATGCAGGAATGCATTGGGTCTTTTTCCTCCTTATTTTCACTTTACAAAAACCTGAATAAAAAGTGCAAAACTCCAGAGATACAAACACACAGCACTTACCTAAAAACTGGGGAGTTTTGAGTAGATCCACACATCGTTCCTCACTTCACGCTCTGCCACTTGGAACATCTTTCTGTCTGAAAAATAAATTATGCTCTGTGTGGAGCATCCAGCCTAACCTGAGGCATCTCAGAGCACACAACAGTACAGATGTACTACAGCAAATATTCACGTTGCACGCTGTGGCATGGCTTTGGAACAAGTGAAAATTCTAACATGGAGTTTTGGASACAAACTGGTTCAAACATGCCTTGTTCACAGATCACTGTGCTGAAAGCTCACAGGTTCATGGAGTTCTGTGGATGTACATAATCATCATCTAAACCCAACATTAGAGCRAAAGTGCTAAACAAAGCAGGGTGCAAATGGATAGAAATCACYGCCCCAGCACCCAGTGAAACAGTGACTTCAAAGAAAGAGCACTGCAGCTCTGAAATGCTTCCACATCAGAAGGATTAACTTTGTTCTCCACGGAGACCGCACCATAAACTGTGTGAAAATCTACCTCTCCCTGATTGAGAGCCCGAATAAACATTGACAATTATTTAACAGCTGTTTAGGCAGCATGTTTACATATCCTGGGGACTGTGCCATCTAAATATTGTGATTTCATTAAGGAGCTTTGCCCTAAAGAAGCTCAGGGATTGAGACTTCTGAGCCCCCCAGAGCAATGTGATAATTTTCCTACTGTGCTACCTGGGTTTCACAAGGGGTTGATCCGAGGCAACCTTGCAGATGGTTGATGAGTGCTCAAGTCCTTAGCAGCATGGCAAACAGTATGGTCCTGAGGAAAAAAACATAAAAMCAAATGCATCACCCCTCTGTCAGACACTGCACAAACAGCAGCAACACAGGGCTGTTCCTCTGAGGACTTTCTGATGCTTTTCTTTGGCTTTTTTTCCCCATACCACCAAACATTCATTAAAAACCCTGTGTTCTCCATGCATCAGAAAAATCAGCATCTTCACACCAATGTGTTCATGCCGAATGCTGGCATTCCCTTCACATGCCACAGAAAAAACACAGCTTTGCTGCCATGTTCTCCATCTCTTCCCATGGAACTAACTGGATCTACCCCACTAACTTCCTAAAAAGCGAAGCATCTGCAGCCCACTCACCTCATGGCCAAACATTTTGCTCTTAAATCCCTCTACACCCCTGAGAGTCTTTTGACAGCATTTAAAATAAGAATTTTGGTTCCTGAGGCAGATCAGCACAAGCTCTGAGGGTGAGCTGTGACTGGAGAGCTGAGCTCTGTGCCAGCTGCAGCCCAGATAAGGCCTTTGCTGGGTTTATCAACATTTGGGAGAGGCAAAGGAGCAGTTACAAGAATTGGTCTCAAGAATTGGTGAGGTCAGATAACCTTGAGCAAGGAATGCTTGGGATTAATATTTCTGAGATGAATAGCTYTCCTCATCTGCAAACACTTCAGACYCAATGTACGTCTGACTTGATATTAAAATATATATTGACTCAGCCTCAGCGTTCAGATTTTTCTCCCTCAAGATATTCTTTCCAGCATGTGCACCATTCTGAATGCAAAAAGTATTGAAATATATGTTTTGCAAACACTGTAAATGTATAAAATCTGTTTTTAATTACATATACAGAACATATTTGAAAAGAATGTAACATTAGATTTGCTTAATCCAATCAATCTATATTCAGCTCCTCTAATGTAGCAGAAGTTATAAATGAGTGGATTTAAACTCTCCAGAGTGCACATTTTCATTCTTTACAAATGGTACTGTCCTTAAAACCCACAATATTTTCTCCAATACGAAATATGAAACTAATCGTTCACTTTGTTAAAATTAACATCTGTTTTCTTCATGAATGCAAACCAAAAAGCTTATTTGTATTTCAGGAATTGTGCCTTTCTGCTCTYRACCACACCAGTGAAAGGAGATATTYGGCTGTTGCTTCATGGAAAGCAACTTTCTTATGTCTCACATCTAAATATAAATTACRCAACATTTTAAAGGTACAAGAAATACCAAAAAAACCCACCCAAAAGCAGAGAGGATGCTATCCTTAATATCCTACTATTGGGATTGGGAGAACTGCTAAATCTGATATTTCATTGATCCATGTACWCACTGTTTTTTGCCTTTCACCTGAAGAGCTGTGTCCTCAGGCAGACCGAGAGCCCTCGTTGTGCTGGGCATAAATCAGAATAAAGCAGATTTCCCAGATCTGCTTTTGTGCAATGATAATGCAGCACCTCTAAATTACAGACAATTTTCTCTAGTCTGAGATTGCTGCTGCCCAAGAAGAGCTTTAAACAGCATAATTTTGCCCATAATATTGCCCATGCAATACAAATTTAAGTCAACACATTTAGGAGACCTAAGCCTTTAGAGGAGATAATAGCTTAAAATACATATTTGAGTAAGATATTTACTACAACAATAAAAAACTTGTAGCCTGCCCTTACTGATGTGGAAAGTAATTCAAATTGAAGGGTAGTTCTGTTTACTGAGGAAAGTAAATTCTACAAAAGTAACTACAAACTATCAGTTGCCAAACTATTTGTACAACAAGATAATTTTTCAGGAATTTTTCAGGAA
>NW_026623764.1:247883-320217 GCF_030028575.1 Malurus melanocephalus | reverse complement strand
AAAAAAAAAAGAAAGAAAGAAAGAAAGAAACTCAGACTGTCTAATCAAAATATGAAACTCCCAGTAGGAGAAGAAAACTTCAACCTTCCAGACATAAAACATATTACAAAGCATTCACACTTGAGCAATTGATAGGATGGTTTAGAGAGACAGCCATGCAGTCAGCAGAATGGATAACCTTGGGGGAAAAGAAGTATATGAAATTTCTGTCCCTCGAGGTATTCATTTGCAGAGGCTGGAGGAACAAAGATCCACAGCTTCAGACCATTAAGACTACCAAGGAAAACAGTGATTAGTTCATATGAAGAAAAGTTTTTAGTCTTTATTTCCTGATGAATTTTCAAAAGGAAAAAAAATTCTCATTTTTAATAATGGGAAACACCAAGCTATCTTATTTTAGTGGAGGTGTTGCTGCAGTCTGTTAGAAATCGTGACTGATCTTTTCATTTGTAAAGTACAACATGGTTTTTCARCAGATATTGGCAATTCTTTAGGGCCCAATCCAAAGACAAAAGCTTTTCTGTTGCCTCCATAGGTTTTGTATTAGGCCTTCAGTAAACTGAAATGAAACAAAATCCCAGAACACTCACACACGTTGCCATTTATCAAACAACCAACGAAAGCTGCAGCAGCAATCAGAGTCCCAGGCTTTCTGTCATTTCCAGAGAAATAAGTTCCAAGTGGAATGCAGGATCAAATTCAAACACTCATTGTACAATAGAGGGAAGAAATATGACATAGCACCGGGCATGCTAGGAGCAATAGGAATATTAACTATGGCCAGACAGGCAGAATATGCAGCTCTCATCCTATATAAAACCCTCAAATGAACCAAAATGCTTTCTGATCTCAGAAGCTGGCAGCTGTGTGACTCAACTAGGTTTTTATTTCTTTTAATCTCAAGGTCAGCCAATATACTTTTAAAATTTAGAAGAAATTCCCTTTTGCCAAAGAAGTTCAATCTCCTTATTCCACTTCAAYTGGAGATATTCCCCTTCCATTCTGATGCACGGATCATTTCCACTTCACTCCTACAGGGAGGTGTCACCCACCTTTGATGGAAAAAGGGAAATAATGTCAGAATTGATGAACAGATGCAAACCACAATCAGGTACCGGTGGGRAAACCTGAACTCTTGAAGAAAGAAATATGCAGACACATGCAAATTTTCTCCATTTGAAGAAGAATTTAGGATTTAGGAATGAAGAACAGATGCTACTCAGTCAGCACTAAGAGTCAGAACTTTGAAAAGAATCTCATTTTGGCTCTTAATTAGGGATGGTTCCACTGCTAACCTGTATTTGAAGCACATTAGATAAAATATTTCGCACTGCCCAAAGACAGAAGATAAAAGCTGGAATATTGATATTACRGCCTGCTAACTGGYATAGAAAATGTCATACACAAACCCRCATCAGCCAGTCTCTACTAGAGTAAAATCACTGAAGATGTGTTTAATACTATCAGGAAGTATACATCAGAATAATAAATACCTGCCCTAAAACATAGACTTTCCTTATTTTAATTTTTAACCCTTTTAAAATTATATTTATTTWAAAGCATCAGRCACTTTGGAWTCTCTCWACAGCAAAAATCTTCAAATCYAGAMTAGTTTAAAAAAGCTGATAKAAASTTCTTAATAGTTTTTGTCTGCTCATATCTTCATTTTTACTCTAATAAAATATTGAATCAAAGAAATTCAATAATTCTACATACWACTCACCCTAGAGAACTCACTAGAAACAAATATCACTGCATTTCTTTTGTACAAGATTTGTAAGATTAATTAAGATTAAAATTCAGGATGAAATGCTACCGGATATTTTTTTTTTCTCCCCACATACTCTGATTTCTAAGTTATGATTAAAGTCCTCTGCCATCCTTTAAAKCTGAAGCCTGGGAGAAGCCATTCTCTGAGTTTATGAATCCAAAATAATGAAATCATGTCTTTTCTTGTTTTAAAGCCTACTTGATCTCCGAGGATTGAAAAGGAAAATCAGTGGGCCTTTACCATAAGGCTTTCAAAGGAAAGACACGGAAAAGGAGAGATCAGCTGCTTGATAACTGGCAGATTGCCAGGCAAGCATCCATATGGCTCTCCAGATAATGTCTGAATGCCATGAAAGTTTCCTTTGATTGGAAAGCCGACAGTTTCAGAAGCCTCCCTCGCTCCCTGGAACTGGCATTAATAAGACCGAAATCAGAACGAGTTTTTCTGTGCAAAACACGTCCTCGTTTGGCCAMGAGATCAGAACCTTCAGCTGAGTTTTTTCCAGGCTCTTTGCAAGTCAAGAAATTCATCTTGCTGTAAGAATTAACTGTCCCTGGAAAGGCCATGGTGTGGATGCAAGAAAGGCTCAATTCTGCTAAAAAATGATGGAAATATTTTCAGATTCCAGCTCTACAGCGAGGTTTTTGTTTCCTACAGCTGTTTGAAACATGGGCAAATATCAATATCAAGAGAAGTCAGTGGAATTTGGGAGTGCACAGAATCCATGGAAATCCCCGTGCAGGAGCTCTGGGTGAAAGGAAGAGGATTTTTGAGGAGACTGAGGGGTCTTTGGCATTACTGCTTATCCTGAGGGTGGGATCAAATCTGCTCATGGGTATTTTTTAAGAGATCTAAGGTGCCTAAGTACCTTTCTGTAACACTGGGCATTGCTGAGATTGTTTTACAGCTGCTTTGGAGGGTAAAGAGCTGAATTCCCATGTTAAGAACCCCTAAATTGCAGAATGAACATACTATTTACTAGATCCCACTTTCACRCTTGCARGGGTTTTATTTTATTTTATATTYTTAAGCTGAATAGACTGTCCTTTACTGCCCAGATCTCTATCCACACATGCAGATGCCCCAAAAGCAGAGACAGGAGTAAAGACTGTTCCCATTTCAGACATTTTTTGAGATTATTGGAGTAAGAATGCCATACCCTACTTCAAACAAAGACTTTAAATTTGATTAAGTGACAAATTAATGAATGTAGCAGCATCCAGGTGGCACACTGACTTATAATTCAGCCCTTTTAGAGATCATAGTCCAGAAATTACATCTCTGCTACCTCCAGTTGACTAAGTTTACACTTTTGCTYTGGTTTATGCTTTAGATTCATAAGAGGTGTATCAAACACGATTCATCTTTTTCAAAAAAATCCAATCATTTTTTGTTGGAAACAAATCCAATTTGTTTATTAATCTCTCAAATACGCTAAATGGATTTTTAATTGAGAATTGCATTTTGCCTTATACACTCTTTGCTGATTCCATAAGCTTATCATCAATCCTGTGGYGATTTCTCACCTGATAAAGAAATAACGTATCTAATTAATCACATTGTGTAATAACAAAACTCCTATTTAGAGGTACAATAATTAGATTTGGAAAATGCTAGGAAAACACGAAAATTATTCCCCAAGGTAGAGGGATTGTGGGTTCTACTTGAAAGGAAGATACGCAGTTTGCAAAGTTGATTAATTAGTTTTAAGAGGATCTCAAAAAGCTTGGTACTTTGAAGTCTGCAATCAGTTTGGAAAGAAAAATATATCTGTGCTACAAAGATACCTTGTACCAACTTTCAAAATATTATCTGTGGCAAAACACAGCATTTGCTTTGCTGTATGAAAAACCTGTTTTCACTTTTGGAGACACAGTATGATAAATTTTGGCAAGCTGAGTGATTTCCTGTCTCTGATTCAGTTGGCAAGGCAGAAATGCTAAATAAGAAGCTTGCCTTGAATTTACATCCCCCCTCCACGCAGTTTTAGCTGCAGCAGCTGAGAGCAARGGAGATGCTGGTTCAAGTGAGAAGTTTTTTTGGACAAGAATCTGTAATAAATCACACTTAAAATMCGTGGTCAATGTCCACCGTGCGCATATTTTTATCATTCTTATTAGACGACCAAAAAAAAAATATTAAAAAATCTCTAGAGAGCTCATTTTGAGACCTGTGGCAGAGATGAATAGAGAGTTGAAATGAATGATTTGAAGCTGACAACCTCAGCAAACTGTGGTTCAGAGCAACTGTGAGCAACACAGCTGTGGCATCATGCTGAAAATATCAACCCATCTGAACATATGTACAAACCTGGAGAAGGGATGGTGTCCTGGGGGGAAAAGACAGCAAAAGAACACTGAATTCTGACAGGGTATCTGAAAAGTCTTTTCAGTAGAGGAGATCAAGAATCCTCCTCTAAAAAAGGCAAAAATAGAGTTGCACACAGAGTAGCTGCTGCTTCCACTAAGCTGTTTTGAACTTCCTTTTCTTCTTTCTAAGGGCCCAAATTGAATAAGCACAACTTTTCTGCCTAAATAAATCAAATAAAATATGAAATGTACATGAAGAGTTGCAGGCTTTCAAATGAGTATCTGGAAGAGCAACAGAACATTATGGATCAAAAGTTTTCAGTCATTTGCCTATTGGAAAATGTCCATTATGCAAAACACTTTGCATAATCTGCCAAGTGTCAATGGATAGAAAATGGACATAGAAATAATTCAAGTTATATGGGTTTTAAAGTCAGCACAGCCCTCAATCCCCACACTACCTTTGGCTACTTCATTTCAACACTACACAATGTTGAACTGATTATTTCACCCAAGAACTCATCACGTTTTTTCACAATCCATTTCTGACTGTTTAATCCTAAACATAATCTTTCAACCTCTTCTGTTTCAAGGGCAAACTCCTTAGCGAGATCATTGAATTCATAGTTTTAATATTAATTAATTCAATATTTCCACATGAAAAGCAAAATTCTTCTCTCGAATAAAGTCTGTGACTTTGGGGCTCACCACTGAATGAGGGCCAAGCCTGTCAGTCACAAAACTCCTTCTGACCTCTCTTCCATGATTGAGGAAATTCTCCCAAGGCAGAATATATGTTGCCATTAATGCTCCCAGGCAGATGCCCGTGGATTTGAGAGGCTCCATAACTGTGTTATATTACAAAGCCTCCCAGACTTTCTTCTTTGCCCTCTAAAATTTACTCTTTCTTTAAACTAGACTTGTCATTATAAAACATCTTCCCYTTGYCCCCAAGTCATTTCTTAGAAAGAAACTATTAACAGTCTGTGAAATTCAAAATATGACAGTTACTTTTAATATTTTGCAGGGAAATCTGAGGTGCCACAGATATAATTTTTTCTACACTCCTATCTGATTATTTCAGCTGATTGTGAAAACAAGAAAAATAATTTTTATTTAAATTCTTCAAAAGAAGATTTGGGTTTTATGCATCATAACTTATCTGGATTTAAATTCCTAATATACAAATTCTCTAAACAAAAGTGGCCTTGAACAAAACTTTTCCTCTCCTTTGCAACACAGTTTTAGAGAAAATCATCTTTTCACTACTTGTCACAGAGAGGGTTTATCTGTGAARTATTTATTCCATTTCTTCCTGATTATTTCACAATCCCTAAAAAGAAGTATTCATGCAACATTATTTCGGTTAATGTAATCTGCAAATTCCTGCTATATTTCATTCTCCCAAGTAAACATTCCTTGACTTTCTCTCTCGTGTCACACACTCCAGCAGCTGTGTCCTTGACGAATCTGGATAGAAATTACTTATGATCTGTTAGCATTCATCATATCTGCTAATTTTAAACTTTCTCTTCTCAATTCAAACAACTCTTCATTGAGCTCTTCCTGATTCCCATTTATTGGCAAATACAGTAGTCCCTGGCAGCTGGAAATATGAATGRTACCTATTTATCCCAGGAATGAGCCAGCACTGTGGGATGTGGGACTGGTTGAAAAGGAGAYGGGGATGGCAAAGGTGGCTGTGACAGGACTGCAATAAATGCTCAAATTTCTGGACAATGAATCAATTCCTGCTGCTGTTGGTCAGCAGAGTCTTAATAAAGTTATTGTTCTAAACTTAGAAAAACAAAGCCAGCTCTGAGATTCTCCCTATGCACAACTCATCCCGGTGTCCCTAATGCTGAACGGCAATTTCTGTACTTTCTTTTCTCTCCTCAGTAACCTCCCCCATCTTTGCCATAATCCCATGGACTGCACTCACCCATCMGCTGAGACTGTTGAAAATCAGATTWGATGAAAACATCAGATTTGGCTGAAAACAGGACGGCATCATCTTCATCCAGGACTGCCACTCTGCTCCAAGTCTTCTGGTGTGCTGACACCTATTTTAATAATAAATACAGAACATTTCTTGTTTCCTAAATGTTTCATATGGACTGACTGCTCAAAGGTGTGCTATCTTGTAAAACCATTTGCTTTCACATATTTCATTTTTTTWWWWWAARTACTTMTTTTAATATTTGAGYAAGGATAAAATGAAAATCCCTGCACTTGGCCACAGATGCAAAAGTTCATGAAAGTATTGAAGGTTCCAAATTCATTTATTTTACTGGCCTRGCAGACAGTTTTGATGGCAAAGGGCAGTCAGGTTTGCTTAAATGGATGGGGAACTTTCCCCATATTYAGTGAAAGGACAGAGACAAGTTCTGGAGAAACAAGTTGTTGTTTTCTAACCCCACAGCAATTAAACTAAGAACAACTGGACAAAGTTTTGTGGATCTGTTTGGTTTCAGAAAAGAACTTTTACTGTAAGGAATTGGCCAGAAGGATTGTTGTTTTTGTTTTTTTTGTTGTTTTTTTTTTTTTTTTTAATAAAAAAAAAATTTTTTTTTTTATAGAAAAACAGAGTGTTTCCAAAGAGTAGCAACACTCTTATGCTTCTCCACATCTTATTCCACTGTTCCTCCTACTTAAGAGTATGTACATCCTAAACATTTCWCTGTTCATAATGGAAATTAATTCCATCTCTGAGGAAAAAATATAAATTGCTGATTAGCATCCTGGAAACACTAAAACTTTAGAGTCAACAATCTGCTACTCAAGTTGAGGTACAGTGTGGAAATATAAAAGAGATTTGTATTTTTTCTTTTTTTATTCTATCCTACAACAAGCAGTGAAAATAAATGGCATCATATACTAGAGGCTGCAATCACCCTGGAGCTGCCATGGATACATTTATATATATATATATATATATACACACATATATATATATAAATATATAGATAAAGGTCCAAAACAGAAGTTCCTGCTGTAAAACTGTGCAGTTTGTTATTACACCCCATCCACCAAAACCCAACACAACCCCTCTTTATTTATGAACTCTGGCTCCTTCTTGACGAATGCTGAATCCGAATATAATGAACAGGCATCCTAACTGCCACAATTTTGCTCAAATAAATCCAACTCAGGGCAAAGTCTCCTGGCATATGTTAATGCAGTGCATTGCAGGCAGATGGAAGCGCTCTCTGAGCCTGGAAGAGAAGCCTCTCTGACTGCAGTTTGGTGATGTGGTGCCTACATTAATAAACCCTGCTGAGAGGCAGCTTTATTTGTGCAGACTGGCTGCTGTGCTAACACACTTGCACGGCTCTCTCTCTGCTCAGAGCTCACACAGAATAATCCCAGCTGTATGGCATAAACATAGCAATGGTTTAAATTCACCAAAAAGAATAAAAGCTCCGCGTTTTTTATATCCGTGATATACTAGAACCTGTAACRAGCTTGGAGAAGTTGTATAATTCCACCAAGCAAGTGCTGTAAGTACTGAAATGATGCCATTTGTAGAAAACTTATTGGCACAGGATACATAATCATATTAAAGCAGATCTGTCTCCAGGTTTTATCTTGCTGCATTTTATCTGTGTATTATTATCTTCCCAATTATTAAAAACTAAAGCTAATTTTCACTTTAACATTATATTGAGACTGAGGCATATTTAAATATTCTGATAKACAACACTGAATATATTTTATAATTAGTGCTGATGACTTTTCCAGAACTTGCAGTAGATGCTTTGTGCTGTCTCTAGGAAGTTGCCTCATTGCAATCAAAAATTATACATATCCACAGAGAGGTTCATACTCATTTTGAGAATTGATTTGAGATATATCAATGTTATTTTAACCAGAAATCAACCCCATTAAGCAAATCCCAAACCTCACAGAGCTCTACATAGTCCAGGTTCAAAGTTTCCCCCATTATGTTTTTTTTACATTCTAGAAGAGGGATAAACCAGCTGACTTTATCCTCCAAACAGCTCAGTAGGATGGCATGGGGGGTTGTTTACATTTCATTTTTAATAACTTTGTTTTATGCAATCAGAAATCTCTTAACACACTCTTGAAAATAGAGGAAAAATGCAGAAATTATGGATTTCGTAGCAGTAAAACCAACTCGAACTCACAYAAAGTCCCAAATCCACAGAAAGGAGTTCCTTATCTCTCTCTGTRATATTTCCTTTCTGCATGAATACTCTCCCTAGATAAAGAAATGCTAATGTAGCCCTAAAATAGAATTTAACATGTATGGACAAGGCGTTAGGGATTGATTCACCCAATCGTTCATTGTGCGCTAATTAAAACCAGGTTTTCCCGTTTAATTATTGCTCTCTAATGACAATGGAGGGAGACAAGGTTGTTTCTCCAGGAGCTGACAACCTCTGGCTCTTTGGCAGCCCTGAAAGCTGTCACATACCCCGTGCTTTCGATTTTCCTTCAAAATTATGCTGGAAGAAGCACTTCTGCAACGCCTTGGGAAAAAAAAATAAAATAAAAGTAGTGAACATCTGCTGATATTGATTGTGAGATTCTGAAACTTTATGAAACCATAGATGGGATGCATTTGACGAGCATTTTTCTGGAACATTTTCAGACTTAAGCAAACAACATCTGTTAATATTGATTTTTGGGTTACACTGAAACTTTCAGAAGAATTACAATCAGCGGGTGAGTGAAAAGTGTTGTGATGTATGTTAGAAGATCAAATAGGAAACAAAGGTTTAAAGGGTGTGTTTCTCTTTAGCTTCATTAATAATCCATGATCCCTCCCCTTCAGAAGAAAATGAAAAGAATAAAGGCGAGAAAAAAAAGCATTTGCTTTATTTCACACACTAAAAGATCAGAGAAGAAAATTAACATTTCTGAAAGTTGGTGAGAATGTCTGAAGCAAAATGTTGCAGTTCTACAGTTGACACAAACATTTCCAAGGCTACATTGTAATAAAAAATAATTGAATTAGTCCATAGAAGAGAAATCACCATGACAGTTGAAGAAGTCTGTTTAGGTTGATTTAGAAACCCAACTTAAAAAAACAAAAAAAAAATATGCCTCTGATACTCTACAGCTCAGCTTTTGAATCACTAATGAAACAAAGTTTTACATTCACAAGTTGTAAAAAAAACAAAAAAAAAATATGCCTCTGATACTCTACAGCTCAGCTTTTGAATCACTAATGAAACAAAGTTTTACATTCACAAGTTGTAAAAGATTTCAAATTCCCTTAGCTGGTGAACATTCCAGATGTGTTTATTGATGACAAAGTTTGAACTTTATAATTTTYCTATTCAAGTGGCATTTTRSYTWAAAAGTGAACTTTTAGAGACATAAWCAATTTACTCACCATTCTTTGATTTAGAAAATGATCCATTACACTTTAATTGCACTGAAATACCAATATAATTTTTTTCTCATTTCACTTTTATAGTTCTTGGTGAATTCCAATTTTCCTGCAGCAACTGAGCAGTCAAATATGTTGCATTTTATGCAATATTARTAATATATGAAACACTACGGCACAGAAAGTATTATGGGAAATAGATCAATTGTTTAGAATTAATAAAAAAGCTCATAGGTTTTAAGAATCTCTTTTCTGATGCATCTGGAGTTGTTTTTAAACAGAATGAAATCTCTTTTGTGTGACAAAGGCAGGAGTCACTTGGAACAATGGATTCTTCTGCTACCTCCTCCATCTCTTCCAGCCCCAGATCAGATCTGGATATGAACAGATAAAGATATTAATGAACCAGCTTCAGCCAGAGGTCATCCAGCTCCCAGCTACTTTCAGGCTTTGGCAAAAGGCATCTGAACACCTGTCAAAAAAAATCAGTCATTTATCCACAGAACATATTTCAGGGGACAGAGCATTCTGTTTTATAAATAGAATTTATAAAATTTTCCAGCCTTATGCTGTCTCTCTGTCCTACAGAAATTCTATTTGTACTTGAGGGATTTCTTGAAGTCGAATCCTGGGCATATGGAGGGAGCAGTCGGTTCTATTTATCTTCCCCAGCAGATGAAGCTCCACCAGCCAGCCCCGTGTCTTGCTGGTGAATCCAAGCAGGGCTGGGCAGTGGTGGTAGGCAGAGAGAATCACTTGACAGCACCATGTGTGCTTCCTTCAGTGGAGAACATCTGTTTGTGAACCACCAAACCACCGGGAAAATAATCAGGGTTTCTCATTGTTGATATTTTCCAGGCATCTTGGACTAGTGTGGGTGTAAATATAGATACACACAAATATGAACAGACTCTGTGTGTGTGTTCAAATATGGCCAGCTTGTCACAATCTCACTTTTCCAAGTCCTGACCATTTTATTTTATGTAATTTATAACTCCCTCGTTGCTTAGAACTTAATTATCCCTAGACAGGACCTAATCTAAAACAAGAATCATCAACCCTTTGTTACCAAAGAGGTTTATACCAGAATTACAAACAATTACAGGAGGGAAGAAGATTGAAATTCATGTTTCATTGCATCCCCTAAAGACGTTTCAAAAGGCTAATTTGTGTAAAACATCCAGCAGGTCCTGCACTGAATGCTGGAAGATTCTGAGGAAACAGAGGCATGGAGCATCTAAGAGACATAAAATAAAAATGGCAATTCCTAAATATTTGTGGAAACACTTCCACGGTTCACAGTTCAGAGCAGCTCTGGCCATAGCCCAGAGAGTTTCTGAGGATCTAAATCAGAGGCAACACAGCACCCACCATCCTTCTGCTCCTCAAACACACCATCAGCTTGGAACCAGGCAGAATTCCTCTTTTATGAGCCCAACTTTACAATGCAACCATGGCACGAGTTCAGTGCTTTCAGGTGGAGAGAGTTGTAATGAAAATCGTAGACATACGAAAAAACAAATAAATAAAAACACATTCACTCATGACAACACTTTTCCCCCTGCTATACACTGAGAGCAAAATGAGGCCAAGAATATTCAAAAGACAGAAAAAAACAGGCAGAAAATTCCCACCCTCTGGCTAAAGCACAACGCACTGCAATGCCCTCTAAATATTATATCTATTTTACATATATATATATATGCTCACATTTATATACCCCTCTATCTATATAACCCCACAAATATGCACAGCCCTATAAATACATTCAGGCAAGAAGGACATACCATGATGTGGAACAAAAATAAAAGGACAAAATCAAGTAAACACTCCACGAGGTGACACTTTGTGCCTTCCCTCCCATCCTCGGTTCCAAGCAGACTGACCTATCTGTCTAGACACCATAAAAATTGAAAGATACAGCCATGGAAAACAAAAGCATTCCCTGTTTGATCTTCTGCTTCTAACGCAAGGGATTCATGCATTTTAAAATGGAGAATTAATACAAATCACAGCGTTAGAACTGGGACTGCCTTTTTAAGCTAAAGTTCACTCGATTCAAAGCTGACCTTCAGAATTTAGCATTCTGCATTTACACTGTGGATCTTATCTCAAGGAAAGGACATCTTTCCTCAGCAGAAAACTTAATCAAACTGAAGCCAAGAAGAATGCCTGTTTACTTAAACTGCTGCAAGATTTTTAATTGCATTTGTTTAGTCTTTTACGGAAATGAATGGAACAATGTAGTCTGAAAAAAAATAGGACTTCGAACTGTTTTGTGCACTTTAATATAAAGGGCTTCTTCTTTGGCTCAAGAACACTTGGAAGCCTTATTTTATAAGGCTTTTTAGAGAGTAATTAAAATACTTCTTTCCAGGGTTATTGTCATTTCCAATGATGTGTTTCCCAGGTAAGCTTAATTCTCCAAAATCATTTTCTCACTAAAACACCCCTATCTAAGAAGATTTGGGGTTGAAAACTCCTTTTGAAGGGGTATATTTAATTCTATAATATCATAATTTAAATATTCCAAGGCCTTTAAATATCCATCACCAGGTGACTATTTTGAAAACGGAGGAATCAGTCATCAGATCAACTTTCAACTGATTCTTTTTTCCTTTCCCTCTTCCTGACTATCCTTGACTGCTGAACTCGGATTTTTTTATTTTTTTTTTTTTTTTTTTTTTTGTTGGTAACTAAACATTTGCAAAGGACGAATCACTTATAGAACATAAAGAAATGATAAACAAGGGGCAGTGTCAATTCTAACAGAAAAACTTCAGCAAATGCAATCAACTGAACACAGAGCAGCTCCAACAAAAGCTTTTGTTATGGTGGGTGACATGCGAAGAACATTTTATCAGCTATCAGAAAGGAGGTTTAGGATTTGAACCCTGTATCTTTTTTGATCACAATACATTTTTTCCAGACTAGTTTTCCTGTTCTTTTCTAAGTGATGAGCAGATAATATATATCTTTCAAAGCACTTTGGAAAAAACTTCCCTTGCAGACAATAGCAAATTGTGTCCTTTCCAACCTCGAAAGTTCTTAAAGCCTTTCCAGTTGCGTTTGTGCTTTACTTTCAAGGGAATTATGGTCCTGTCTATAAAGAAGAATGAAAATTAAAGTTCCAATTAAACTATATTGCACTTGCCTAATAAAGTATTTATTTTATTCACTGTCATGAAAATGATAAAGCTGTGTTAAGTGTAGCATATCTGAAAAATAGTTTGGCCAGATTATTTTTAAATTTTTTTTTACATAATGGACATGGAATCCTATTTACCTTTTAACTTGTCAATGCTTCTCTCTTTAATGAAACTACTACTTTCAAATATCAGGAACATTTTTATCGAAACATACAGAAATTATGAGAAGAATAAAGCCTGAGTATGGTCTGAGTATGTTATTGATTGGCAAGAATTTCTTATTCCTTCTCTGAAATTTAGAATTAAATTTACCTGAGAATCATCTGGGTAATTTTTATTTTATTCAATAACTACAATGTTATTTTGTAGAATCTGATATATTTGATTTTTAATGTAGATAAAGAAAAGGGTGTGTTACTTTACATTACATATGCATGATGTATTTGACTGACTTATCTGTGTTTTGTTTCAGTTTTTTTAAATGTAAAATGGCATTTTGAAAACTAGCAATTCTGATCAAATTTGAGGTGCTTAATCACATTTAAAAGTGCCATATTAACATCTTAGTAGCTCATAAAATACTTTTGAGGTTTTAGGAAAGAAATTGCATTTTAATCAATGGTTGAATAAACCTAAAAGAGGGATGGAGGGAAAGAGCTTCCCTTCTTCGTAGATCTCTCAAACTGCACTTTTTACCATTGTTTGAACTTCCTTTTTTCCATTTCTTAGTTTTTCTACTCAATATTTGTCTCTTATGCCATAGTACCAAAACTAGTGAAATCTGGAGGATTCTCAGTCATTAAAACTGTCTGAGTGTGCGTCAGAGGAGAGATGAGAAGGAAACAAAGGTCAGAATGGATGAGAAAAAAAATATGTGACTTTTGGTATGAAATCTCTGTTACAATGCTTTATATTACATTATTACTTCATATTTTCCTTTATATTACTGTAACTCCTGCTGTTGCCAAAAGTCCAGAATTGGTAGGGAAAGTCTATTGGCCAAATCATTCATTATCTACCAAACCCAGCAATTAACAGGAGTAATTAATTCCCTGCTGAACGCTTTAAGTAGGAGGGGAACATATGGAGCTGGTATCTTTTATTTCAAATATTGATCCACTCACGAAGCCTAACTGGAAGTAAATAGTAATGCAGAAACTATAAGCATTATCTATACATCAGCTATAATTCCTCCAGAAAATGCAGTTTATATTCCCTGGCAAAAAGGCAAGAACTTAATCAGACATAAAAGTCAGACTCTTGTGCCATTGATGCAAAGCAATGAGACTTTAGAGAAAACAAACCTGAGGAATTGTCAAAACTGCTCTCTATATTTTCCTGCAGGGTATTTCATGTCAGCCACATGAGTTCTTATTAAAAATCACTTTTAAAATTATGATATTTGAGTATTCACTTATAATTTATCATCTTGTTCATGGAGATGCATGATTAATGAAAGGAAACTGAAAGGTAATTGAAAAGTACTAATAAAATTTTATATATTGGATCTGTTATTTTTAATTTTCCAAAGGATCATCAGAAAGCCCTTATCACTTAAATGGAGTCKCTTTGAATGACCACAAGATGAATATTATGGGCTTCAACTTCTATCAGAGATTTCAAAAGGAGCAGGGCCTTACATATGTACAAGTCCTGTCAAGTACCTTTTCTGCTGCTGTCTTTTGCCCAAGAGATCCCCTTTATTTGATCTCAATCTTTCCCTCGATGCAAGATTAAAACCCAAAATGCCTTTTTTATGTGAACTGCAATACCTGGCTTATTTAGCGTGAAAAACCAAAAGGATTTGGASGTAGCTGTGTTTATCTTTTAAAGCAAATTAAGTTTTTATTTAGTATGCAYTGGTACCAGTTAATTTCACTCAGACAATCAATCCTGTCTCTTATTCCTGTGGAATTCTGTGTACAAACATAGAAGGGATACATGAAAACAGAAGAGATGCTAAGCTGTGTTTGCTGCCCTGTGTCAAACACGGCCCACAAGAGGAACTGCTTTATTTCCAACCAGAGCATCATAAATGGCTGGAACAGGGCTTTGAAGACGCTACAAAAATAAAACTCCCGTGTTTTTAATTTCTCAACTGTTGCTCCCTTTAGAAATACATGAACTCCCACAAATGACAAATAATGGCCCAGGATGAAGAAGCAGAGATGAGCAGCCAGCTGGTTTGTTGACGTTCAAAGCTGGCTCCAAAGCCAGCTCTGTGACAAAGGGARAGGAATCGGGAACAGAAGAGTGACATGTGGGTTCAACTGGCAAAACACACATCAAAGCACACCCCGGGCACAAAAAGGAACGGTTTCATTAGCAGCTTCAAGGAGCCTGGCCATTTGCATAGTGAGCCATCAGCTGGGCTAGCTGTGGGCTGATCAAAGGCGTCTGCATCTCGGTGGTCAGGGATTCTGTGTTCTGTAGCAGTTAATTTGGCATTAACGCTGCWGTCTGAGTCAGAAACGCTCCATGTTTGCTCACAGGAACATTTCCTCAATCTGTGTTGTTCAGAGACCTTTTCCTGTAGTTGCCACACCAATGACTTTGGTGGACGGGCACAGCTCTGATGTAAGAGCAGATCTCTTCTAATCAGGGCTGTAGGGCTAAAGGAGGGAGGGGGAATATGCAGTTACTGCCTTTTTCTCCCATTTCTTTATATACACATTCTATAATTATACAGATGCTGGGCGAGAATAGCTCAGCGAGCATTGATAAATCCTTCCGTTTATTCCAGCTGAATTATTTCCATTTTAATTTTAGTATCGCCATGTGYGAAGTCTCAATAGCTGAAAAAACTTTCTTCTGGAACCTTATTTGTCCCGTGGTTCTTCTAAAATYTGAGGTCGATATTTAGAATTAGCTYGGTATTTACAGGGTTTGAAATGTGCCTTTGTGACTTGTGCAATCAAGATGCAATTTCACACAAGCTAYTGCGAGCTAATAATGAGGTTCTCAGCGATGAGAAGATTCAACTGGCAGTTCAAAGCTTTCATTTCCGAGCTATTCCATTCATTAGGAAAAAAAAAAAAAAGAACATTTGGAACAATGTTTGGAGGCTGGATGATGAAGTATCCTGAGGGATCTGAGCAAAAGCAGTTAGCAAAGAACCATCGACAGAAGAACTTGYGCCATTTGCAAGGAAGGCACAGCGATGCCTAAATCTCTAATTTAGTTTTACTTCCTCAGTTAACATCACACAGCTCTACACAGATTATTATCATTAGGTTTCAAAGCACTTTACAATGTCTACTGTCATCAGCCATCAAAAACACGAATCTAATTGTTCATTAGGAGTGGCTGTGATGTTTATGCTGTGCCTTGGCAGTGAAATCTTTCCCACATTGTACTTGTGGCTGCATTCATCCCACTTAATGGCACCATTTCCAGGCAATAAAATATGGTCCTGAATATTGTTAAAATAATCCAGGGAATGTTTCTAGCCTAGACCAGTTTGCACTGTCCCAAATAATTCTCAAACCCAGGAGCTGGAGATTTCCAGTAATGACTCCCCAAAGGCCATGCAGGTGCAGCCCCCATGTTTTGGCAGGACTTGATCACAGAATCACAGCAGAARTTAGGCTGGAAAAGATCTCTGTGATCATSAAGCCCCTSTGCACASGGTTGATTTATGAAAATTRACCTCAATATCTCGGAACGAAAACTTAGCATCTTTCCCATAAACCTGATATTACTATTTTAAAAACTGAAAACAATTTTTTGTCCTTTTCTACAGATATTGTTCCTTCTACAATGGTTTAAGTTTTGGTTAAAGGGCAATTTAGTCCCTACTGCTAATCAGGCCTACTCTATTTTCCAAATGAAATGTTGGATGAAAATGAGGTTTCAAGAAAATGAGGTTTCAATAAAATGTGGCTTCAAGAGCATGTCCCAAAGAAATTTGCATAGCACATTTTTTTGATTTGCTGTAGTTTTTTCCAGGCACATCCTGTCTGTCAGAATTTTTCATGACTTGGAAAGTTACAAACAGTTGAGTGTGTATTTACAGAATTTAACAAACACTGAGCTCTGCTAGGTGGGCACAGGGAAYTCAGTCCAACACCCTTTTCATATCCTGGGCTCCAGGTTACATAACCCAAGAGATTCTTACAGAAATTGGGTTCCAGAACCTTCCCACATGAATCTTAATCCCCCACGATCCTCACTGCCTTACTCTTTATTTGATACAAAACACCAGATGCCTCTCACTGAATTAATCTTACTGATTAAAAAAACTCTCTGGAAAGAGGAACACAAGTGGCTGATTTTATATATTTTAGGTACCAAACAAAATTCTCTCATTTGCTGACTGAGTACCCTAAATACTGAATGATTTGATGAGGAGAATATMACTTTCTACCCATTATTTCCTTTTTTTTACAAATGCTCAGAAATAAAACAAGCCACTCCTTGGCTAACAAAACATTTGATAACTAAAAAAAGAGAGAAAAAAAACCCCAAATTACAAAAAAGTATTAAAAGAAAATTTAGGAAGCAAAAGCAAACTAAAAATGTAATTTCAGTTGACATAGTTTTTCTACCAAAGGCACTTTTCTTACTCTTACTCTTGAGCACTCTGAAGTGACAGATGAATTAAACTCCCTTTCAAAATAGTAATAAAGACAGAATTTTTGAAGGAAATGAATCTTTAACAATAATTTAAACTTCTAGAACACAACCAGAAATCCTGAATAAGAATAAAATCATAAAGAGCACCTGTGGATTTATGTTCTTTTTTTGGTTTCAAGCACCATTTTCACTTTGCAGCATTGATCCTCAAAATAACTCCTGCTAACATGTGGTTCTGAGTTGAATGAACTCAGATCATCTGCTTTGATTTAAATATTGATTCTTTGTAATGTATGAGAACAGCTGCCTTTTTGAATTCTTTTCCATCCTCCTTATTACCAAAAACATCATCATTTTATCTCTGGGATTTTGGTGCTTAAATAGCATTTCCATCTAATGATCTCAGTCAGGAAAGATTCATTCGCTGACATCGGAGGAAAATTCAATCCAGATTTCCAAACACTGACCTAACAAAAGATGGCATCAGGAATTTGCTTCATATTTTATTAGGGAARCTTGCCTATCTCTTAACCTGGAACCAGAGTGTGTAATTACATTGATAAATGAATGGAATAGGTGATAAAAAGTTCTCCTAATTAGAAAAAGGGTTTAAAATAAACTGGGAAGCACAATTATTTCCCATTAAACTCCAAGAAAGAACTGATGCCTTTAATGGGTTAAAAGACAGAATCTACCTCCCTAACACTGGGACTCTTCCCAGAAACAGTGAATTATGTAGATAACACTGGAAGATGCCCTTTTCAGCTCAGCTCTATATTTTTTTGTGAAGGAGTCCTTTAAGCCACACTGGTGCCCAACCCTTCCACAGTTCATACACTCACAAAAACCTTCCTTCATGTGAAAACTGAAGCTCTAGTTCTTTCTCTTCTCTTACAAAGGAAGGCTCGATGGCTCTTAAAAGATCTGCTGAGGTATGTCCCATCTAGTTCGCATAATAAATATAAAAATGAATAATCATTTTAAAACCCAATATATTCTATTTTCTCTGAGGAAAAAGAGGAGAGGGTCAGAGACATATCTTTGTCTTTGCTTCATCTACCTTGAAATAAAACTCTAAATATTGTGTAGAGTGTAGAGCTTCCATTGTAAACCAGAAAGACAAGAGTCCTTGACACTGCTGGCTTTCCAAGAGTGTCACCTCAAGCCAACTAAATCCAGTTGGCTCCCTCAGATACAAACTTGAGAGTTTTTCCTTCAAAGTAAAGAAAAATTCTGAGTTGCCCTTGCCTGTCCTCTCTCCAGCCACACCTTTGGCTGTACCTGTGGAACTTGACCTCAGTAAAGTGTGCCAAATGAGAGGAAAATGCTGCTGGTACATCAATGCAGAACTCAGGTGAGAAGGTGCTCTCTTATGAGTATTCTTCCTTCTAACATGCATCACTCTGAGAGCAACTGAAGTTATACTGAAAATTCTAGTTATTTCAGAATAAAAATATCCAAATGGGCAATTTCCASTGAAGTTACTATAGAAACTGTGAGAGTGGGGAAATTAATTCCAGCTCTCTAACAAGAGTCAAGAATAACCACTTGCCATTACACATGCATAACCATAAAACTATGTTAGCTCATCTAAAATAATAATTATGAAAATTATTTTTTCATGAAGTGGATTTTTATTTTTAAAAGAACTGTGAGCAAGCAAGATGAAGCAAACTTTGAAAAAAATCTCTGTGTGGTGAGCTAGTTAGCTTAGCTCACCAAAAACTTTGAAAAATGTACGGGTTTTGAAACACCTCACCCTGAAAGCCCATTTTTGGCAGCATCTCTGCTTTCTTCCCTTCTGCAGATTGCAGCAATCACACGAGGGAAGGGTGATCTGTGCATTCCTCAGTGCCACCCACACCTCAGTGCACACACCAGAGCTCTTCCACAAGAGCTGAGCAAGCAAGAAATGCACCATCACACTCTCAGCTGGCCAATATTTTGTCAGGAGAGAACGAGGAGCTCTCTGTAGATTTATGGGGCTGCTGCTGCTGGGTACAGCYCCAGGGGCTGCTCCACAACCTGCAGGCTCTGTAGGATGTGGGGTGCTTAGAGCAAACCTTGTGCTTTTTATTTCCCTTCCATTTTGACTTGGCTGCCTGAGTGCTTTCTCTCTGAAAAAAAAGGAAAAGCATCCACAGGAACTGTCTGCAAATCCTTGCAGCTTAATTGCTTTCATCTGGGGACTTGTTATTGTTAAATTTAATAGACATTGGGGTGTTCTCTACTGAGACCTTTAATGTGTTCGGGGCTTTAGAGATCTCTGAAGAAAAATTGAACTTATGGAGAGAAAGTCAATGGTCCACTGACTGAGGAAAATCATGCACCTGCTAAAGAACATCTTTCTTTCAATATTACACCACGGTATTYGGGTCCTGAAGGACCAGGCTTGACAGGGCTAATTTAAACCTTCTAGTCTTGCTGTGATTATAAGATGATGTCCAGCATGAATATACCTMTTATTCCTTGGAAAGTGACATAAAGAAATACTTTCTGGTTCAGAGTTATGTGTTTCTACTGAACAGACACAGAGCTCCTTGTTAAAAGTGTGGAGGTTTTATAAAAAGGAAATAATTCAAGCAGGCAGGCACACAGCTGAGATTGCAGTTTACCTTTATGGTATCAATGATTTTTCTRTGCATGTCAGGATTTGTTGTCAGATTTCATCCTTTATAACCCAGAGTTCAACATGCATTTTGGTTTTCTGGTATCTTAACCTGCCCCAAATCAACCAATAAATATTAAAAAAAAATTAAGGAGAAACCCTGGTGTTAGGAGATTAACGGATTGATTTCCAACCTAATGAAACGAGGTCAACAAGTTCAGTTCTGCACTGAGTTTGGAAAGTTTATCCATAGCAAAGGTTTTGGTTTTTATACAGTTCTTCTATTGGGTAATAAATATTCTGCCAGGCAGGAATTAATAAATGGATCATGCTGTGCTATATATTAAAAAAAAATGAGCAAAGGATTAATTTTTGTTCTTCTGGCCAATAGTTGATTTTTCACATAGTTGAAAAAAAAAAATAGAATTTAAAAGCTTAAACCAAACAGCAGCCACTAGTACAAGGAGAAAACTGGGGTATGGAATGAAGAGATGGTTTTCAGATGAGAGCAAGAAGCAGATGGAAAGCTGATGAGGCAAAGAAATGGCAACCTGGGACCATCCAGGTGGCAAAGCAAAGTGGGCTTAATTTAGCAAGATACTGAGAAATCCTTGAGATTGAGYTCCCTGATAGTCCCTACAGAGGAAATATTACAGCAGGCAATGAATCTGTACCCTGCTTTTTGACAATGGCTTGATATAAGAAATATCACACRAGAACTTTTTGAGAAGATTAATTTCTTTAGAGTGCATTGGTGATGGTTTTTGGAAACTGCACAGGAAGAAGGTTTGGGTTTGACACTTCAGAGAGTTATATTTTAACAGCCCTGATGTGTAAATATCTGAGTATCTCCTTACAGAAGTGAAAATAATTTATAAGATTAAAGTTTTAATAAAGCTCCTAGAATGTCTTAGGTGATAAAATAAAGATGTTGGATACCCTTTTACCTGAAAAAAAAAAAAGGGCATTAAACTGAAATATTTTGGATAGCAAAGACTGGGATCTTTAGACAAAACAACATTTTATCAGAATGGTGCTGTCTCAGAACTCTCTGAACTCCCATATACAATAATTGTCAATATTTAACCATTTTCCACGACCTATCTCAACTTCCCTCCCTGCTTTGGCCCTCCCACACCTTCACAAGTGACAGACTGCAACCTGCCTGCAGGTACAGACCACAGGAAGAGTGGTTTGCACTTTTTTAACTTTTCTCCTCAGAGCTGCTGGCAAGGTCACACAAGTTTAGAGACTCTGAAGTGTGCCATAAAACTGCCTAAAACAGCAGAGAGCATCAATCTCTGCATGCAGGATGAGCTGATCCCTGCAGCAGGGACACGGGAGTGACAGGCCTCGTTGGGAAGGCTGCAAAGAAATGGGAATGCTGAGGAAAAGCCACCCATTTGGGATGTCAATGAGAATGAAAATGTTTTAGATATGATTAAAAGTAGTATTAGGAACTAAAAAAAAAAAAAAAAAGTGATTTGGAAAAATGACTTGTCATATGGAAAAACCATGCAAAAACCCAAACCACACTCTTTTCTAGCTATTTTGTGAAAACTTCAAATTCTACTGAAGCCAATGAGTGGTGAAGGTACCAAGAGACACTTTAAAAAACTGAGAAGGTGGAAGGTAAAATGCAGGAAGACTGGAGTCCATTCTATCAGCTCTTTGATCCCTGGCGACAGCCTTCCCACTGAGACATCATTATTTATTTCTAAAGTAACAGGAAGCTGAACTTTTCTTTTGTTTGTTTTGTTTGTGGCAGGGTGAATTCTTCTTTTCTAATTTTCCCTTTCTTCTTAACACACACTGAACAAGGACAGTGGCTCAGGGATATACATCTCTTGGGGAATACGTATTCATTAGCAGCTTAACTGCAATGCTAGCACAGTAGAAACAGCTGCATTTCAACTCTCCCTCAAGAATTGTGTTGTC
This sequence comes from Malurus melanocephalus, assembly GCF_030028575.1. Classification (NCBI taxonomy): domain Eukaryota; kingdom Metazoa; phylum Chordata; class Aves; order Passeriformes; family Maluridae; genus Malurus; species Malurus melanocephalus. Next base: position 298,508 of record NW_026623764.1, on the reverse strand, counting down.
TTTTGTCCTAGCAGGCTGAGAAAATACAGAGAAAAACAAGCGAGAAGTGTTAGAGAAAGGTTGTGGCAAAATTGCATGCAAATGGAAAAGATTTCTATCAAAAGCGACCACTGTGAAATACATATTTAAAATCTGACTCAGTCGTTAAACAGAATAAACATCAATTTGCCAGTTGTCATGTGGTTTAGAACCATTTGCGCCATTTATTCTGAAGCAGCATCACATTTATTTTCCTGACCTGCTGCGAGAAGGGGTTTGAGATGTTACTGCCACAGCTGAAATATGTTGCTGTATTCACTGAAGACATTCAGCACTGTGCTGCACATAATAAGCTTCACCACTCATCTGACAATTAGTCATGTTGACACATTTTTATAAATTAGACCCAGCGATCATTTTCAGATGAGACATTTTCCCTGCAGAAGGAATCCTTCAGCTTCGCAGGGCGCGCTGAAAGTCAGGCACTCGCCACAACGGAGAGCAGTGTCTGTTATGGAAAAGAGAAAGGTGCCTTTTGAACATGCCAAAAGGAAAATGAAATCTGAACTAAATTTATGGTGGCAACAAAACACCCATTTTCTTCGAGTGAAGAGACGTTTCACAGAGCCCAACGCTTCTTCTGGGCTAATTGTTCAAGTTCTATACATCAGAGTATGACCAGAGGTAAAACAGAGCAAAACAAATTCCACTAATGAGTACGGTCCAGATTCTCAGAGGGCACAAACCAGCTTTAGTTACACCAAATGCCAGAGCCACAGCAGCTATTTCAGAGATGCAGCTGGTGCTGCAGAGCCTCAGAAAGAACCAGAAAGTGACAGAATAATGTTTCTCCTTCCACACGTCTGTTTTGACTGATGGATTTCTGATGAATTTCCATTAAATATGAAACACTGTGCTAGGTACATATTTTTAACTGCCTGGTAGTTAATTTTACAGTTTGGAGCTGAAGACCCGGAGCTCTCCAGTGAAGGATGTAACTACAGCTAAGTAATCTGTCTGGTTAATTATTCCTCTCTTAAACACTGATAAATACAACTTTGAGAAAGCACTGCAGGCATCTTTTTAAGCAAATACTTTCCATATTTATGTATTTATATCCCCAATCTGACAGAAACTACAAATTACTACAGAACACCATGTTATATATAACACTGCATTTTCTACGCGGAGAGAACACAATTCCTACAGTCTGAAAACTGTTTAAAAATCACACATCCACACATCTGGGGGMTTTGTATTTGTGAAGGTCAAGGCACAGATGTTTTATTTGTGCAGGCTGCTCCACAAAGCAGGCACACCTGTCAGCAAWGCACGGTGCTGTGTTCCTGTTCCAGAGAGGATCCCAGCAGGTCCCTTTTGCCAAGGGCTGCCTGCCTTCAAGTCTCCCCAGCRCACAGAAACGCTCCAAAAAACGCTCTAGCGAGTGGTGATGGTGATGGATTCACTCTTTCCAACCCACTCCATCCTGCCCTGACCTTGTGGTTTGCCRGGAGAGCTCTGCAGAAATCACTGCAGAAATCTCCTCAGCAGCACCCAGACTCTCTGTGTGCATTATTCCAGACAGAGGGAAGCARTGACAGCAGGAAACTCCACCTCCCTTCAGGTTCCACCTCATTTGCATCSAGATTTGTTTAATGACATTAAAGACAGCCGAGCGCTCAGGTTTGACTGCGGCGTCACCTGGTTTTCAATTTCCTTGTAAAACTTGCAAATACTTGTTATTAACTTCCAATCTTTTGTTCTAACTATTACATCCCATCCCAGAATAATGAATTCTGCTCCCCAGGCAGCCCTCCTAGCCAGTTTTATAAGTCTATCAACATGCCCAAGTATATTTAAACAGCCTGGAGTGTGACAAACTATGTAAAATGATCAAAGAACTTCAAAGTGTCATAGCACCTCACAAGGCAGATCTGTGCAAAGGTATCAATTCTTACTTTGCAAATATTTGCAAGTAAAAAAAGAGATTTCCATGAATTTGTCAAAAGGCAAAAAAATGTCACTTCTCCCAGTAAATACAATTTTTCATTATGACAGCAGTAAAAATATAGAGTGGCGTATGTGTACTCTGAGCTCTGCATACCTTGTAAAAATGAATGAGATCATTACAGCAAAATAATTTGAAAAGAATTATGGAAATAACATGATTTTAGTGAGGCTTTTTTTCTTTTTTTTTTACTTTTATCACACACTTTTTGATATACTTGGATATCAACTGATATATGTTGATCACTACTGATACAAATTAGGAAAGAGTTCTCTATAATGTTTCTTACATTTGTGATGTGGAACCTTTTAAGAACATGGCTTCTGTGCTGAGGAAGTTATACTATTTCCAATATACTATGGTAATTATCTTATTCTTTATTGTTGTAGGTTTTGAATTTATTTTTTTTTTAATTTGAGCTTATTTTTACATCTTTAGTTCACTAGGTATGAAAAATTAAAGGAAAAATTTTTAAAGCTTCATAAGACACACTTTTCAAATAAAAGCATTTAACTTTGAGCTATGACTTTCATCAAAAATCCAGTGCAGAAAACTTAAAACAGTTAGTCAGAAATACTCTCCTAACATTTTGTTATGTACTCATACTTCCCTAAGCATCAGAGCCTCTATAACACAAAAAAYGAACACTCAATTAAGTTCTCAGCCATCTGAAAAAATCAGTTTCTGCAGTATTTGATGTTCAAAGATTTGCTTATGTTTGTTACCAATAATTCTTTGAAAATGACTCTGTCTCCATGTGTTTGTGTGAACCTCTACGTGTTCATTTCCTGGCTCCTGGAATTAAATATTTTCAGACTATTTTTCCATGCAGACTGTTTTTTCTGAGAGACCAGAAGCAGAATGACTGGGGGCTTATTCACTGAGGGAATCTTACCTGCATGAAAGAGCAGCAGTTTTCCCCTTCTATTTTCCATTTAGAACAAAGCCCAGCATGCATAATAAAGATGTCGAGTTTCTGACAGATTGGAAAGAACACAGAGAGCAGTCCTGTGAGCCCCAGAGGTAAGCAGAACGATTTCATAGGAGATTTCAATTTGGATGTGCATTGTGAGTCATTTCAACACTGAGAAAGATTTAATGTCAACATCAGTTGATTCAGTACTGACATCATCTCAGAATTTCACCTGTTCTCCCTTGGGAAGAGCAACTCAGCCTCTAAGTTTACTCCAGACTGATTTTTATTACATGAAAACAGTCACTGAATAATCGTCAATATAATTAGAAAACCCCCCACGCTAATCCACATGGTGGATGGATTTCAGGCTAATTCACTGAAGAGAAGAAAGCAGACATTAGCTAAAAATTCCTCTGGCTACACATCTCTGCCAGGAATTCTCCCACTAATAAAGAAATCAGTTCTAAAGRTGTTTTTTGCTGCTATCTTTCTTGCCTTTGCTTGCTCTYCTGTCACTCCTTTAGCTTCAGTGTTCATCATTCTTACCACTCCTCCGTTATATCAATCTCCAGCTTCTGATTTTCCACCCCATTTTCCTCCAGTTTTGAACAAAATCACCTCCTCCAAATTACCTTGCATTCAAGAAGCTGCTCAGTTCCAGGAGAAGTGATGATGTGCTGTGAGTATAAACGTGCTACTTTTTCCTCCAAGTCCTGGGGCCATTGCCAGAATTATAGTGGCTTTCAAGTTGAGTTTACAAAATCAGGCTGGTTCCAAGGCAGTGTTTACTGCTCCATAATTTCATCTAATCCCCACAGCTACTGACATAAACTAATTGCATGTACACATATGATCCCATTACGAATGGTGCAATCCAGATGGTGCCAATCTGGGACTGCAAACAGAGTTCCAGTGCTGTCAAATGCATGCCAGGCTTCCCTGCTGCATTTACATCTCTATTCCTCCTTTGTCATAGACATTTCCTGCTCAGCTGCTTGGGCAGCACAGGAAAGCCATGGAGTCATAAGTCCCCGTGGAGAATACTGGCCAAAAGATGTCCCCAGAGACTCTGAGAACACACCAATGGCTGAAAAGTTTCAGATTTTTCCTTTAAATCATTCTATCTTTACTACCATCATCACTAACACCACCACTATTTATTATTAATTCAGCAACCCTTCCGAATTGCTGTGATTAGCAATAGCCTGCTTGCAATTGAATCTGAAATACAGAAAGACAATTCATACCTGAAAGAACACATGGAAGTCTAAATAGAAGATGAATATTGACCACGCAGGTAAAACTTACTTTTCTAAACAAATTTGAAGTCAACTGAAAGGCCACAAGCCTTGCTCATGTGAATTCAATTCAGAATCCAGCTGAATATTCCCCAGCTCCATTTTTCTGTTGTTGTTATTTATTGARCTCAGGAAAACAGTAAACACAAAAAGAACAGCTGATATGAATAGCCTGAATCTGTGGAGATCTAAAGGGTGCAATCACTCAGGGGTGTAAATCAGCTTGGTGGCTCTGCTGGAGTCAGTGGTTGCACACCAAGGGATGGAGGCACTGAGTGATTCTCACATCCATCCTCATCCTTTCCATGTTAATATATAAGCGCAGATGATTTTATGATTGTTGTTATTGCTCTTCATATTATTAAACAAACAGTTCAAAATTACTGTATTCAGTCTGAATTGCTTCTCACAAAATCACTAACAGAAATCCTTTCTGAACATGCAAGAGGCACTTCAGTATTTCATGAAGTGTTAAATTGGCAAAACAACAACACGAGTTCATTACTGCAGATTCTTTCCAGATGGAACCATAAATGTTCTGTACTTTACTGAGCACCCGTGCTACAGAGAGGCAGAGTTGAGCATTCCGACCTCTTTTGCAGGAATATTTCTCATTGTGATCATTTCCTTTTGCAAGAAAGGCACTAATTGAAAACAGAGCAGGGAAAGGAAGATTCCAGAACAGAATCAGAATAAGATTTCAGAAATAAATCAGAACAGCACTGATTTATTCGCATCTGGTGTTCAGATCCCAAGTTGAAGCTTCTCTCCAYATCTCCACCTCCAAACACAACACAGAGTTGTTACAGTTGTGTTCAAGAGAAACTACTAAACGCTCCTACTTTTCTTTCCCTATACAGCAGTTCTATTTTTTTTTAAATCTGTCTATATCTTTATTTACATATTTTTAGAATTTAAAATTGTGTTTATTTGCTTATTTCAAAACATGAGTTTATCTGAGTCTTATCCCAACATAAATCAAGAATAATTCCAATGGTGTAGACCAAACAGGAACAACACAAACGTATAAATATTTAAAATTTAATCAGTTGTATAATATTTAAAATATAATCCGTTCCATCTGTCCACTGTTCTTTGCCTAGAGGAAAAGTCTCACCAGAATTTTCAAATATATTTAAAGATGATATTGGTATATTTTTGTCTTCACTTTGAATGGTCTTTGCCCCAAAGCAGAATCATTTCATTAATCYATACCCTTTCATTCTTTACGTTTCCACCTTTGTACTGGAAATTCCAATCAATATGTTCATCCACTCCACTTGAAATGTTCTTGAAAGAAATAAATTAGATCTACTTCTTCTGGAGAAGCTCTGGAGCACTATATTGTGCTACTACAGTGTACCTGCTACAATTTTCCTCTCCCACTGTCTCCACTCACATCTTTTTGAAATGTGTAACGGTGCTATAAAACTTGGCTGTGTTGATTGACATGTCAGTAAATCTGAATCCATCCCAAAGAAATGATGAAAACTTTATTGCCCTTGACAGAGCTGATAGACAGGGAGCAAAGTCCTGTTTTTTTGTGACATCTTCAGGGTAAATTCTGAAACCACATTGAGGATCCTACATGATCCAACTCTCTGGCATTAAATAGGGCAAGAGCAGAAAACAAGTCCACAGTGGTAATAAACTCCCATAAATAACACAGGGTAACACCTCCAGCACCAAAATTCTTCTCAAACTCAGAATCAATTAACCTGTCATCAGGTTAGCAGAAAAGGTTGATTTATATGAATATATAAATTTCCACAAGTGTAAGAGATTACAGTTAAACTTTCCAAAAGCAGAAAAATTCAGAGTCCTCAGACTCCTCTGAAAGCACCTGTAGGAGCTGAGATCTATCTGGATATCTAAAAAGCACAGACAYTGATCTGAATGAACATCCCTTATATAAACACACTATCATGTTAGGAAGGAAATTAAATATATTCCTTTAAAGGCTCACTCTTCAGAAAATTCATATATTTAAGACCATTTCTTCAGAGTATGAGGACAAAAAAAAAGAAAAAAAACCACCTATATTTTTGTTCAATTTTAGTTGTAGGGATGTTTGTACTTATCTCTGTGTTCATTAAGYATCACCCAGAAAAAGCAATATACCTACTTATTAAGGTAAAATGGCCCAGCAGCCCGAACATGGGCTTTAAAACTGCTGCCTCCAGTAGATCAACTGCTTTATTTATGGATTTTCGTGTCAGGTTTTACACCTGCCTTGCTGGAGAAGTCCCTTAACCCATTTGCCTACATCTCTGTAACAGCAATAATGTCAAACCACCTCTTTCTTCTGCAGTCTGAGGAAGAGGAATGAGTTACTGTTTTGAAAAGGCTCCAAGGAGAAAACCATTCCACAGTCATTAAACTGTGCTTTCAGAGATAATCAACCTACAGAGGGAGTGATGGCAAAATTACCTTTTTCTTTCCTGCGCTGTATCCTTGTGTTAAGTCAGGTTTCTGTTTTTTTTTATACCATCTAAAATTTACCTTTTTTAGCAGAGCTTGACACAACTGGGTGGATTACCCAACAAACACCGAATAACCACCAGCAGAGGGGGGAAATTCCTACCCAATGCTACATTTTGGCAAGAGGTAGGAAAAAACAGCCCATTCCTCAGACCTGTACACTGAGTGAAAAGGAGGAAATCTCAGAGACTCACCATGCATGGTGGCAGGTCAGAGAAGAACGTTTCAGAAGGCAGGAATGTTTCTGTTCAGGAAGAGCTGGAAAACCCCTCTGATGTTCTGTGGAGCTGGAGAGAAAGAAAACACCAATATATTCCTCATTTCTTCCTTTCCTTCTGCTGGTAGAACACCAGCCTGCCCAAGGGTGAAGGCACTACCCTGAACATGGCAACCTATCAAATGAGCAATGAACCTAAAAAAGGCCTTTAAAGGTGAAAGTTTATAGAATCAAATGCCATTATATTGCCTTAAGTTATCAGCATGCAAAGTGAMGATTTTCAATAATTTCAACAAACTGCTTTCAATAACTCTTTTGAATAAACAGTCACATTTCATGCATTTCCTTCAGGCTTATAAAATGTTATCTTTAAAGCAGACCACAAAGACATCTGGTCTTTAAAATCAATTACAACCAGGTTTGGCCTGCTTGGAACCCATTCCCCAAACCCACAAACACAGCAGGAATTGTCCTCACACACCTGGCAGACACCTCGAGTGCATTCAGAGCCTTTGAGAAATATCTTGATATGGTTATAGAGATTCAGGTTACTGAATGACCTCATTTTGCGTACCAGTAAACACGAATTTATCTCAGGTCTCCTAGTAGACATATCTTACCATTGTGTAGCTCTTGAAATGTTTGAAATTCCTTTATGCTGTTTCAGATTGCTCTCAATAAGTTGACAAGCCTGAATGCTTTCTGAGCCACTGCGAAGAGACTGACAACCAACACAATCTGAAGGCAGATAAAAGGGGATTTTTTGATGGGCCTGAAACTTATGAGCAAGGCAGAGAATAAATCTGTTTCTTGTAAGTTACTTTCTTAAAGGAAAAAATATCTGGAGTGTATTTCATCGAGGGCCTGTCAAAATAATGGCTCGGTGATGTGAATTCAGAACATGAAAGTGCTCTATTAGCAATCAACAAGAGACAAGAGATACACCAATCTTTTCTAGCAGACTTTTCTTATCAGACACATTTGTTTTACTTCATGAGATTGTTCTAAATGCATAAAATTTACATACATATGGCTGCATTGTTAATTCCTRCTATGAAACTCTTTTGGAGAGTTCTCGTTTTCTGCTTAGGAAAGGAAATTTGATGGCTGAGAAATGTTAAGTGAAGGATGTTTGGTGTTTCTCTGATCACATCAGTACAGTTATACAAAATATGGCTTTGTTTCTACCCCCATAATAATGAGAAATTATAGGAATTGCATAGACATCACAGGTTGTAAGTATAAATGAGGAATAGTAAATAACAGATACTGATAGAATCAGTAAACTATTACAGAAGTCACCTAATTAAYTAAATTCCATCTCAGATATCTGATKATGGGMTTCCTTYRTGAAACAYAAAGCTTTTTTYCTCTTTTCTTACATATTAGCAYACAAAYAGTGCTAGAAAAAAMCACTGCTTTGCAACAGGTTAAAAATGAGGTTTCTATTGCTTAAGGGAACACAAAAATCTTTGAAATACCAACTCAGGTGTGAGTTTTCTAAGAAAATATACCTTGCCATAGATTCGAGGTATCTGTCTTGAAGGAACAAAATTACAGCTAATAGTTATATTTATCTAAAGATTCTGTAAAAGAGGTCACAGAATAAAAGCATTTTCACTCAACAAAAGCTGTGAGAAAATGTTCTTCATTCCTTATACAGGTAAAATTGCATTCCTCTAAATTAAATACAGGATATGAGGAATCCTAAATTTCTCAAAATCATGAGCTTCCCTTTCTTTCCACAGTGAAATTAATCAGAGSTTATTTTGACAGTGAGCACTATAAGTGAGAACTTATTTCCACATTCAGAGCAATTATTTTCTGCACTGAAGCAGACTTTGGCTTCTTAGAAAATGCCAAAGTGATGCCTCCATGCTATGATCAAAAGCAGTGATTACCATCAGATAAATCTGAGTTTCAGACCTGTTCAAATATTGAAATTCYATCTGGAAGTCCACTAAGAAAATGAAGCAGACATCATCTAAGTCCCCTGCATATGAAAAAAAAACCAAAAAAACAAAAAGAAAACCAAACCAGTGAGTAGATATTTATGGGCAGCCACAGCTTCTCTGGGCAACCTCAGCCAAGGCCTCTCCACCCTCACAGAGAAGAATTTCTTCCTTATATCCAACCTAAGTTTACTTTTTTCTCTCTAAAACTCTTGCTCCTTGAACTGCCACTACAGGCCTTGGCAAAAAGTCTTTGTCCATCTCTTTTTTATAAGCCCTGTCTTTAAACAGAATGATAAGACTAAGACAAATCCGTTGACCATTTATTTTCCAGGACATAAAAATGAATGAACGGGGCAACAGGAAAAGGTATGCATAAAGGGAAACGTCTAAGATATTCTAATGGTTCTAATTTTAAAAGCTGCCATCAAATCTTGATGGATTATGAAAGTGTGTCTCGTTAGATAAATTACAGGCATGACACTTTGGAGATCAAGAATGTACCTTAATTTATTAAACAGTGACTGAGTGCAAGTGCTATAGCTCAACATTGAAGTGTGCTAATAATAAGTTCAGCTAACTGCATTCAGAAGGAGGAAGATATGGGGAGCAGTGGGGGCTCTGATTTGGGGGTTATTCACAAAGATTTAGTATTTCTTTTAAGGACATTATCCGTATGCCTAATGTTACGTGCCCGTGGTGGCAAAGCAAAGAGATCACCAGCAGCASGTTCAGGATGGATATTTATTGAGATGTTCTAAGGGCAGATGCTGAATGATTYTGTAATGCATTTTGTACTGCATGCAGCACTTAATGTTCATCCCTCATGCTGCCACTAATAAATGTTACTTATTTTGTCAGATTAATGAAAAAAAATGGATTTATTATATGCTTAATATATCCATTTCTTGGTGCTGGAGTTTAAAAAGAATTGTTTTGCTCTTCTGTGCAAAAATAAATGGTGGTTTTGGGTTTATTTTTGGATAGATTACTTAGGTTTTACATCTTACTGCAAATCTCAAAATGACAATATGGGTCAGAAGGCAAAAAAAATTGTTAATCTGCGAATCTTTTCACTACACCCAGAATTTACCAAGCTGCTCGATTATGTTTTCYCCTTTGTTGAGAATGGTATTGCTTGACTTGCAATGTCCCTCTCACCACCTTGCATAAAGCTGGTACAGAAACTCTGACAAAACTTTCCAAGTTCTGCCCAAAGTGGATTCTTGTCCTGTGGCCTTTATTGACATATTTACTGTTCTTTCCACTCTTGCAGCAAGAGCTGTTTCCAAATATTCTTCACAAAACTCATTTCCCAGCAAATCTAAAATTGCTGCTCTACCACTGCCAGAAATATCCCCTCTATATTTGAGCCTGCTCTTGTCATTACAAGAACCAGCAGCTCCAGAGAATATGGAAAGAAAAAGAGGGAAAGCACAAGCAATAATCCCTTTTTGCATCTCTGTGTAGGAGTTACACATTTCATTTACTGTCACATTAAACTTAMCTGCATTACCTGGCAGGGATCTCCTTCCTCACACCTGCTCTGCTGTTCAAGAAAACAGAAAGAGATAAGCACAAATTTGGATTCAGAGCAAATTATGGCAGGAACTCTATAATATAACCTAGAGAAAGGAATGGAATCTGCAGAGGGAAAACCAGGACTGAGATTTTCAGTAACATTTGTTAAGGCTGTGTATGTGGGTCCCATTATAATCACAACAAGCGAGGGAAATACACAAAGCTGGGCACTGCCCTAAACACCAGCCTGGATCAATTGGTTCTTCTCTGGCTGCAGGGCTGACTTTATTTGTGATTGGCCTTAATTTTTATAAAATAACACATTTTAGTTTTGAACGGTTGCAGTTCAGAATCAGTATTGTGGTAACACTGAAAAAAATGATGTTCAGTCCCATTTGCAGGGCACCAGAGGGTAAGAAAGAGGGTTAAGTCCCTTTCAAAAATAAATGCACAGCAAAGCCTCTTCTATTTTTATTTCCTGTAGCATTCAGAAAGTCCATATTCTGAGCTGGATTGTATAAGGCAGGCAGTACTTTACCCTTTTGTGTGTGAGATAGAAAAATTTCTCTCCATTCTTTCCCTGAAAATAGGCAAAGATAGAGCAGAGAATGGCTGATGTATTTGATACGCCTCAGTCAGTTAGGCTGGACTAACTCCCAAAGGTGAGCACTGCATCTATCCACAAAGTTCCAGCAGAAACAGAAGACAAGACAGAAACTCTGACAGCTCCCACTTCAAGGAGAGCTCCCACCAAACTTTAGCCCAGACAAAAGGAAGAGTCTCCAAGAACGTGAGTTTAGGCACGGCAGCTACGGGTTTTACAAGTTAGACCTTTCCTCAATTATCCCACACATGAAACAGTGAGACGCCAGCTTTGCTTCATTTCTGTTTAGTGTGAGGTGTCCCAGACTGTCCTGGTATGAGTGACAGCCAGAAATTTGTATTTTGAAGGAGTCACTGTGAATTCAGGTGGAAATGTGAAATGCCTTTGCCCTCCTGCAGCTGACCTGAGGGAAATACAGCTAATGGGGTTGCTTAACTTTTCAGTAAAGAATGAAAATAGACATTCTCTTTGGAGATGCTCCTCAGTGAACATTAATTCTGGATTTGGGTGAGAGTTTTATCAATTCTTTAGGATCTGGAAATCTCCCTGAGGTTCTGAATGTAGATAGCTCAGCCATTGGACAATTACATTCAGTGAGACACATTCCCCAAACTCATCTGCAGCTTATGTCATATGAAAACTTATTTTCACTGCAAGTCCATAAAAGCAGATGAAAACTTTCATTATCACTGGTTTTCAAATTATGATTTCATTACACACTTTTCCTCTAATTGATCAGTTATCAATTTGATGAGCTTAATTTTTAGAAAATATTTGAATTACATTTCCGCAAAATAATACATCCTTCAAAGYAGTGCTTCTGCAAGGACAGGAAAGTAAATTACAGAAATACTGCCCATCTATCAACTGGAAATATTAAATAAAAATGTTGTTTAAATTAATGTGTATCTCATGTACTGTCTAAAGAAACTGAGCCTATGAATCAGTATGCATTTAAATCTCTATAAATTTTCCATTACAACATTTTGTGGGAGGGTGTTCAATAAAGGAAGATCTAGACAAATTAAGCCAAAGTCACATCTTTTAATTAAAAAAAAAAAAGATTTATTTTTAAGAATCATTGCAAGATATGTGAATTGGCATTCACATAGAAAGGTTTTAGGCTGTTATGACAAGGATGCATTCCATATACCCTAACACACATCAGGATGCGAATTAGTGAGGATTTTCTAACCCCAAAATAAGCAAGAGAGCTAAATCACCTGATCTTTATTTTTACCAATTAAGTAGATTTGGGAACATCTTTCTAAAAATCCAGATTAAGTGCATTGGCCATTTAGCATAGATAGATCTAAAAAAAAAATCTGGGGGCAGGATGGATAAAGAAATCTCYGCTTCCATGAGTTTAGTGCCCCTGAGGAAAAGAGGCAACAGAAGGAACACAACTGCAGCACTAATGGCCTGTACAAAGGGGATCACAGAGGGGATTCCATGTACATAAACTCTCTGCAAATCTAAAATCACTATATGAATATATGTACATGGTCACTGGAAATGTGAAATACAGATATTTCCTTCCTAAACAATGTGTAGGTGACATAAAACTCAATTCCTGCATTGCCATTAGCCAACAAAATATTTCTCAGGGCTGGAACAGAAGCTGAAAAACTGTCACATTTCAGGTTTGCTGGTAACAACGTTGATTCAATATTTCCCCAGCACGGTTCTGTGTCTCTCACGGGGGATGGCAGAGTACTGTGTAACGCTTTTATTCCTGACAGTTTTTCTTGCAGGTGCGTATAGTCAATCTACTTCCATTTCCTCCATTGCTCTCCCCAAAGAATCCCCCTTTATTGGCTCTAAAAGCAAGTGACACATTTCCCCCTACCTGAACAGTCTCTTTCTTTGTAAATAAGTTATTTTGGAAATGTTTCTCTGTGCGATAAACTGGAAAAGGCTATCTAATCTGTGCAAGCCAGGAAGTGCAGCCTCCAGGAGCTTTCCTTGAGGAAGCATTTGGGATCTGTATATTTTTCTACCAAATGGAAAGCTTTGTGTGTGTGTTGGTATGAGCAGGAGCAAGATGCATGAAGGTTTATAAAAGTTACAGCACAAGTGAGGCATTTACAGAAATAATCCAAAATATTAGCACCAAAGAAGACTAAAATATCTTCCTGCCCACTGTTAAAAAACACTGATTTTCTAAACAATTTCATATATGATCTAATTTAATGCAATTTAATATAAGAGACACTGTATTCCCTGAATTCAGTTCCTGGCATATATTGAATATATATATCAGCAACACATAGTGATTCCAAATCTCAAGATAATGCAAATTTTCTGCGAATAAAGACGTATTTCAAGACTGGGTAAAACTTGATAAAGGAAAAGCTCTTCAGGTGCATCCTGAGCTTTTTGAGGGTGGAGACAGAATTACAGCACCAAAGGCTCTGCTGGGATAAATGGAGCACTAAACTGCACAGTCATAACGTGGTAAAATACAGTCAGCAAAYAACATAAAGACATCTCCAGCTGGAATCAAAAGTAGTGTTGTAACTCTTATAACTACTAGAACCAGGTTAAAAAAACCATAGATTATCAGTCCATACTGTTAAAAATCAAGTTACCATTCCAGGCTACTGCTCCTCCCTGGAATAAGCTCCGAGCTGCCTTGTAAATGTATTAGCAAAGCAACGTTTCCTATAAATGTTTCACTAYTAATTCTTTATTCAACAGAAAATCGAAACCTGAAACAAAGCTGTGCACCTCAAAATAATTTTAYAGAATAAATATTGGGCTAAAAAATAACAATTAAACTTATTGCTTMATTTGCCAAACAGCTATATATGCAAAATGTGCTCTGAAATACTGTTACTCTTGGTGAGATTAAATCAAACAAGCAAAAAGATAACCGAGAATTCTTTGATCTGAAACATGCAGAACCATAAAATGTTTGGACACGATAAAAATTTGACATTGTGGATAAGCTTCACATCTTTTATTCTTTTTCATAAAGAAGTGTCAGACAACCATATAAAAATAATAGATCAAATAAACACAGACACTGTTGTACACAGAGCATAAAACCTTAAAAAACACTGAATAATTCAAGGGAACTCCAGCAACACTTGTAATTTACAACCCTTGCAATTTTTCATAAAGCAATACTTTTTCTAATTCTCATCTCTTTTCTCGCCGCTGCCTCGGGAAAGAGAAAGGCAAAAATGGAAACCATAACTACAAATATTAAAGTGTTTGCTTTTAGTATCAGTGTAGTAAATACGCCATTACTCTTAGATGGTAATGCAATATGCAAACACTATTTGTCCCAGATCGCTACAGTAAACAAAATTTTCAGAGACTATAATATTTTTCCCTCCTGCTATTTGCGAGATTACTTTGCAAAAAAAAAATATAAAAATTATAATTTTTGAATACCTCCCCAATACAAGGTACTGAAAAACAGCATCACACTCAGAATAAGGATTTTTTCTCTCTTCATGGGATAGTGCTTGGGTTTTCAGCAATGTCTTTAGCCTGGGTGTAGCCCCATTAATTCTGTATTAACGTGAAGATCTGCCCATGACATGAATTTGTCCKAAGGAAACCAAAAATCTGGTGTCAGTTTTACCTCTGATCTGATCCTGTGGCATCTGCTGTGGCACTTCAAAATACACATTTTTTTTTCTCTAATTAATATCCATTTGCCCAAGAGTTTATGCACAGGGGAAGGAGAAGCTCGCCAGGAAAATCAGAGACACTCAGAGTGACTAAATTGGGAGTTATATAACTTGATTTGGAGAAATCAACACCACATCCTCACCTCGCTTTTACCTCCTATACACATATTTTATGTGATCACACTTGCACTACTGTTGGCTTGTTTTAAATTCTTTTTTTCCCCAATTTCTCAATTTGATAATAGCATCCTACGGTGCTTTCCTGCCAGTCAACCTCGAAAAGTTTCCTTCTCTCTACCCCTTCCAGGCTCACTCCCACTAMAACCAGACCCTCCTAAATAATCAAAGAGAATTTTCTTGGGTTTCCTCATTTACAACAGAGCTACACCCAGAGACTGGGCACACTCAATTTCCTATCATTACACTGTTATTTCCTGATCTAAGAATACGGACACAATTTAAAGCACTTATTAGCTGCAGTGATTTTGTCAGCCTCATAATTAAAATATCATTAATTCCTTTAGCAACTGAACCCGTAACAAACTGAAAAGAGCAAATTAAGTGAATATATATATATATATATATATATATATATATATAAATGCATTACTGGTGTATGAGTCACCTTGATCTCCTCTGGGATGGAACTCTAATTAACATTGGAACATATTTGGTCTATAAAAATTCCTGTTGATTGCCCAAGAGGTGGCAGAACTCATTTCACCAGATGAGGTTAACTTTGATGGGTTAAGGTGGTGAGTTACCAGGAGCTGCAGCTTTGTGTTTTATGCTCAGGGTACTTTTTAAGCAACTCAGTACTTTAGGAATCATGACATTCACATCTGATGTAAGAGGAATTTTTAAAAAAAGGAAGAGAGAAATTATAAATCATTATGTATTAAAATATTAAAAAATACCTTGCTTTTCAAAATGATAAAAAAAAAAGCCATGAGTTAATAAAGCAACTACACCATTCTAAACCTGAAATACAGAATTTTTACCTAACACCCCAAGGAGCAGACAAGTGGCGCATTTACAGATCATTTGGTCAAAACCCACATAAAATAGTGGAAGACTGAAGTTACTCTTTCTCTTTCTTTCCGATTTACCTCCTTCATCAAAGGAAACACCAAATTATTTGGCAGAATTTTAAGGTTTTCAAAGCATTTCCAGCTGTTTTCACTCCTTTCTGCTGTTTGTATGGACAAATTAAATGCCACGAAAATAAAAGATAGATTAATATTTGCATGTTCAATAAATCATTTCCCTCAATAAATTAATTTCTCTCAATAAAGAAAAGTRTAATTAATGATACCAGTTTCTCCAATGAACATGTAATTTTTCTGAAAGGGACGTGTGTTATTTAACACGAAGCCTTAATCCTGTTGAGAAATTCCCTACAGAAATTGAAGCTGGGGAATCTTTTAAAAGCTTCCATTCGAACTATTGCTGTTCCCAAGACTGAGCAGGGCAGTCCAGTGAAGCCTCCTCACATGTCCCCCATGTCAGGCCTGTGTTCGTTTCTTTTTATGAACTTCTTCCCATCAAATACAAAATATTTTGGATCAGTTGATTTACGCTGAGCTTTGTGAGGCCTGCAGAACAAGGAGCTCTGGACTCCATATTAAAAAGGTTGATAAAAAACGCTCAGCCAAACCAGTTCTCACATTAATGAACCAGTTCTCACGTTAATAAACCAGTTCTCACGTTAATAAACCAGTCTGCACGTTCATTTCCCTGCTTGCTGTGACAATGGAGGCACAGAGCCCACGGGCTCTCTCTGAGCTGCTCACAGAATCCTTTATTCTCACAAAGCTGCGCCTTTTTATACTCTCAATGTTCCCGGGCTGAGCTCCCATTGGCTGTTTGCTCTGCAGGGGCACCACGCACAAACCTTCTTATCCAATCACAGCTCTGKTTGGCAGGTTCTATGGGCTCTATTTAACCAATCACAGCCTGACACACCCAGCTCTCACCTGTCAATCACACAGGCTCCTCCCCAGTCCTGCTCCCTGCAGTTTTAACCCTTTCCCACACAGAGAGATTGAACGGGGATATCTGAGGTTCCCTTTTTCCATCTCCCAGAGGCTGCAGCTCAGAAGGTCCCTCCCAGCCCACAGTCACCGTGTTCACTGAATTCCAGAGATTTTTCAGATTTCTGCCAGAGGAATGTTAGCACTCCCCATGTCAGCGACACCTGGCATCCGCYGAGACTCTGCACAATTTAACAGCAGCGAGGGAATTGTCATTGTCTCATGCTTCAGTGGGCCACGAACYGAGGAGTTCCTGAGCAAGCCTTGGCACAGAGCAGCAAAGCAGCTGTTGRGCCCTATTGTTGTGGAGAATATGCATTTTGACAACTACTAATCATGTATTTACTCTGAACTGTGAATAATCTTATACGTTTATTATTCTCGGAATATATTTACCCAACAAGTAATGGCAGCTCTAAATGAGTTTCTCATGTCCTGGAAAGAAAACACAAATAGCAATTAATTAGTTTATTGTTATTTAGCAGCAGTTTATTTATTTATTTCTCCAAGCCGCTCATCAGATGCATCAAATACACGATGGTAGGTAGCTTTTTTGTGGCATTTATAGTTATCAAGTTTCTGACAAAATTCCTTCTGAACTATTCTAGGGATGCTCAGCTCTTCTTTGAGAAGAAATATCTAATTTTTGAATTGGGAACAATTAAAAGGATAAATTAAATGGATGGAGTGAGTAAAACAAACTGGTTAAAGTTGGTGGTTATCTATTCTTTGTTAATGAAACAAAACACAAACAGGCAGATAAAACTGAGTTATAGAAAAGCAGAAAGTAAGGAGTCATTTMACTTTTTCAGATTCTTTGGACTAAAAGGACAATGATTCAGCCCCGGTGTGGGTGAGGCAGGATGGATCATCAGACAGACATTAATCCTGAACAGGTCACCCAGAGCCTGATTAACAATTACTCTTTTTGCTACAGAAACCTTCTTTTATAGAAATTACAAGGTTCAGTGATGGATTCTGTGAGTGACCACACAGAATCATGAAAAAAATATAACTGCACTGATGATGGTAATACAGCRTGGTTGATCATTAATTATGAAATTAATTTATTAGAAGCACATGGGATACAGTCCTGATATTCATTTAAATCCCGAATAGAGCATGAGGACACGCAGGTCATATTATCACCTGCACAAAGCCCAGTGGTAAATTTTTATCAGGAAAGAGTGTGAGGACWTAGCTGGGGTTGCTGGTCCAAGAGCAGGGCTGCTGGAAGGGGCCCYGGGAAGTTATTTGAACAAGCTCTTAATGGGAATGGTTCTTTGTTATGCCACAATTAAATGAGAGAAGCAATGAGGTACAACCCTAAACTGCCTAAGGATAAGCCTGGGGAGATGTGAAAGGGAAGAGGGAAAGGATCTTTGAGAGCTAAGCACAGTTACAATCAAAAGGTGCTCACAAAATRCTACAGTCCCAGACTGGCCTGGGAACACAATCCTGACACACAGGATACAAACCACTGACGTTTATGAATGACTTCAGAGTCTACTATTTTAAAAATTTGTGATACAGCATCAAAACACTTCATTTTGTTTGCTTATTTTTAGCCCCAAATCATTCCAGTCACTCTGACCTCCCTCCTGTCTTTAGCTGGAATGCTGCCCTTCCCGTAATCTAAACAGAGATGCATTTAATCTTCTTTTGGGGCTAACAAAATCCATTCAGGGTCTGGTTTTCTTGAAAAGCCTATAATGATTTGTGTTGAAAGATTTGATTTAACTCATCATCAAAACATTTGGATTTGCAACTCAACCTAAATTTTATTTTTCCATTTTATTGCCCATAGTCTCAGGAGCAGACTCATATTGTGAGGGCAAGCTTCATGCATTCAGAACAGCTCTTTTTTTCTCTTAAAACTACCTATGATGCTTATTGTTATTTTTTCTCCTTCGCCTGCTCCTCCAGCCTCCAATTAAAGGCTGGAACAATTTATTGAATTGTAAGCTCACTAATTGAATAGATATATAGACAGTTGAAAGCACCAGGATTCTCTACAGGGTTTGTTTATCAGTGTCTAAATCTTGGTTAACAGCTTGCTACCCTTCTAAATATACAACTATTTATTTAAGTATTTATGTACAGTATTTGTTTACCATGGCAACTGCTGTATCAACTTGACATACACRGGAGTAATTTTATTCAGATACATTTACCTCTTTGTTAGAATTCATCCATATTTTATGGTGCTTAAAGAGAAATAACAACAAATTCTCAATATAGGTTTCAACTTATGTGWAAGAGGTACTCGGCTGTTTTCTCACATAATGAATATGACTAAAGGTGTCTGCCAACATCAGAACTGGTCAAACAGCCAATTAAATCAGCTGGGAGAGAAATAATGGCAACTTTTGAATATTACTTGGCCTGTGGATTTTCCATTAAGTTATTTGTTTTACTTTTTGAATTCATACTGATGTAGTTTTTTTAAAAAAAAGGAATGAAAAAAATATATGTATGTCTCTGTCAAAATACAAGACCAGGCTGGACGGGGCTTGGACCAAGCTGGTCTGGTAGAAGGTGTCCCTGCCCATGGCAGGGGTTTGGAACTGGATGGACTTTGAGGTCCCTTCTAACCCAAATCATTCTGTGATTCTGTGATTGTACATTCCAACTGCCCTCAAAAATCAACCCTGCTCTGTTCCAGACCTCTGCAAGAACCCCGTCCACACCAGAACACAGCCTGACCCTAGAGTGGCACAGAGMTGGGTACTCAAAACTCCTTTTTTGATTTGTGCGCTCACTTCCCATGCCATGACAGAAAGAGGTGACACCACAGAGTGGTCACAGTGCTGWGCATTCAGAGTGGCCATGGCTGGGCCAGGTCCTGGGCTACTGAAGGGACAGGAGCCACAGGAGCCACATCCCTCCCCTCTGCACCCATGGAATTCCCATCTGTGTTAGAACTTACAGATCATGGCAAAGAAAAAGCAAAACCAGACCCGGGCAGTTCACAGGAATATAAACCCACTGCTCAGAAACATGAAGGGCAAGTGGTGATCTGCTTCTGCTTGACCTGCTGCACTGACTGGCACTGACATCTGATTTACCAGAGAAATCAGAATACACAGCCCTGGAAATGCCAAACTGAAGGCAGACCCCAAAGGGAGTTTACAGGGTTAGAGAGAATAATAACTACAGCACGACTGGAAARGAAACGGGATATAATGGGATCTGTAATTACAGAAAGCAAGAAATAATTCAAGATTGCAACATCACGAGAGTGCAGTACCAGGAGAGATTAGAGGGAGCAAGAAATAGCCTGGCCATGAAGCATTGTATACACTGCTGAGTTTTCAACAGGGAATAATTCACTTATGTGATTCCACTCTTTCTCCCTCGTCACAGCAGAAACCGCCCTGAGTTAAACAGAGGACAAAATTAAGAGATTCTGTGAATTCTCCAATATATTCTGTACCAGCAACTGTACTCTGGTCCCTCCTGCAGTAAATGAGTAATAATAATGATAATAGTCATAATTAATATTAAACTCTTAGTGAAGGTTTATTATCTTCAAGTTCCATTAAGTAATTAATGAATTCATTAAGACTGCTAGTGTAAAAGCAAGCAAGTTACACAGAGACACACCCTGCAGGTCCAATATTTAATAATCTATTTTAACAGAACCAAAAAATTAACATTTATTTCTTAATATAATAATGATCTAGTCCTGCAGTTATGCAAAACACAACTGTAGAACAATTTTTTTTTAGTTCTTATCTTTTCAGAACTTGCTGTTGGGTTGCACAATCTCAGCTGGGAAAGTCTGCACAGGAATACGCTTGTGTTTGCTTGAGACAAAGGTCTACCCTGCAAATCCACAAGGGTAAACCCACAAATTTTGTGAGACAAAGCAGAGATGGACACGGGTCTGTGTTTCATACACAGTTCTAGTTATCCCAATCAATTTTTCTGGATTCAGCAGAGCAAATCCTGCAATTACACAGATATAAAACCCGAGCAATCACAGTGTCAGAGGTCACGAACAACAAGGAAATTCAGCAAACCAAAATCACAATTTCCACATGTCCCACCTGCAACTGAAGCAGTCTCCTATGCCTAAAAGTTCATGTCAACCTTCTCTTTTGTGTAATTAAATCCACTTTCATCTTGAATGGGACCCAGATGGGTCACCTTTACCCAGTAAAACAGCTGGATCTGTTATTGATCTTATTTGCATTCAGGCAGTTGGCCAGTGGAAAATAAAACCAAGTGGCATTTTATCTTTTCCAGGAACACTGGAATGTGTGTGAAGTTCAGAGTTCATGGACACCTTTTTTATTTTGCATAGTACTAAAGTGATTATTCTAATGAGCCATTTTCTACCTGAACATTTCTCTTTTTTCATTGGCAAGAATGAATTCTTTAGATCAGGTTTGAGAACTTTCACTTCCATTTTGTTACATTCTGGTTTCAAACACAATTTACTTTCATTTTATGTCCTGATTTACGAAGATAGTAAAAAGGTAAGACCTGTGCTTTCTCTTATTTTACRTTTAATGTTTTTGCAAGGTCACAGCTTTCTCTTCCTCATGCCAATGAAATGCAAATCTTCCTTAACTGAGTCAAACTAGTACTGCTGGAAAAGAGGAAGAGATAAACATCTTCTACAGAAAAATAAATAAATAAATAAAAAAAAAGTTATTCTGAATGTTACACCTTATTTCCTCCTTTCATTTACTCAGTTTTCGAAACAAGATAGAAAGAAAGTTTTACCCTCCATGCATCTTGGTTCTTTGCCTGAGAAGCTCACCTCTGGAGAGGCACGGAGCTTGTAGCAGGCAGTATTTTAAGGATGTGTTTCTAATTAAGTGAACAGGTGGCTCCAGCCAGCAGGAACTACTGAGCAAACAAACCCAGGGAGAGCTGGGACTTGTTGGAGCAGATGGTGTGATCTTTGTACCTCTTTAATGAAGACTGCGCCTGAGCTCTCTGTTGGGTTTAATAGAACACTTTCCTCATCRTTTGTGCAACTGCATTTACACCAAAATGAAACAAAATGATTTCCAGATTAGAAAGGCAATTCGTTCTCTGCACCCTTCAAACGTGTTCAAGCATAGCTTTACGTGCCCAGTGTACAATCTGCAKAACAAAATTCAGATGGAAGCTCAGGGCACACCTGACACTACTGTCTGTAYCCACTCCCACTCTACAAACTGCTTTAATACCTGTAGCATGCCAGCAATCATCTTGTAAAACTTTGCACAGATATTAAGTCTTTAAAGAGCAGGTAGACATTTACAGATTTTTAAAAGTCCCTTGCCAGCCCGTTTCTAAATTAATCTATCAATGATTTAGAATACATTTATTAAATTATAACCTGTCCTTTATAGATTTATGTGAGCATACTTTAAATCAGAGATCATATCAGGGAYGGGAAAATTTGTTTAAATGTTTTCAGTGAGGGTCATGATTCTGTTTTGCATCCTCCCTTCTACTTACGAGAGGGTGATCAAAAGGAAAAGCATTTCTATAAAAAGAATTCAAATGTGAAAATGCCCATTCCAATATGAGTAAGGCAGGGAACAGAACAGGACAAATTTCCAGTACAAATTCAGAAACCAAAATCAGAAATTCCCAGTAAAGCATGCTTTTGTACAGTCCAGTATTATGATAGAGAACTCATTAATTTATCAATATTTGTACACACAATCTTACATTCAGAATTTCCTAAAATTCATCCATGTATAAGTCAGTTCAAATACCTTCCAAGAGTGTGCTGCAAACTGTTTTTTCCTAAAACAGGAAGATCTGAGGGGGTAAAATCCCCCTTGGCCTATGGCTGTTTCTAGGCAGCAGAGTCAGCCTCCCAGAGCACAGCTTTGGGATATTTTTGGGAAGTTTCACAGAAGCAGGGATGCAGGAAGAGTAACCCAGTGAATGGAGAGAAAAGGAAAAAGTGAGTGGACCATCAGGCTAAAGAAAATGCCACGAGCATCATGGATGGAACCTGATAATTTCCTAACTTGCATTTTGTGGCTCTTTTTATTTTTTTTTTCTGTCTCAGAATCATTATGGGAATACATTTGAATMTGATCCATAAATATCCACATTGTCAAAAGAGAGAGAAAATGACACACTGGTTTCGAAGTTATATAGCTGCCTGGTCATTTTTTACTTTCACAGATTTCATTCCATCATTAGGGCAATTAATATCCCTAGTGGCCAGCRTATATGGCAGCTGAAGGCCAGGACAGGTGCCATTTATCTCTACATGCACAGAAAAACGATTTTGGTTTTGTCAAATAGAGTAGATATTTGGAAGGATGAGGGATTGAGACAGCAACTGAGGGTGCCATGTATTTGTATTACATCTTTGTTCCTATTATTTTAATTATTACATTTGCTAACATGCTATAGTTTAGCTTGGCTTGATGTCCCAGGTTTAAATAAAGACATGGACAGTCAAAAAAACCGAAAATGGAAGTGGAGAAGAGCTACTTTAACTCCAGCACTTTTACCATGACTGGTACCTGGTTGCTGTGACATCACTCAGTAATTAATTGTAAACCATATTTTACTCTATCTCTGTGCACAAATTCAACTGATAAGGAAAAATAAAGATACAGCATGGCCCCCTCTGCAGGGAACTACTCCAATATGTAATAATTTGCCTGGAATCCTGCAAGAATCGTGGCACACACAACTCATTACTCCTCCTATTCCTATCTCCCAMCTTGTCTTGCTAGCTCTATTTATTTTTCACTGGAGTAATTCTGTTGGGAACTTCAAAGCAATTAGTTCAGGAGCACATGTTAAAGGGTGAAGGGTTTCAATGTTGCAGCAATGTAAGATAACTACAGATCACAAAATCTGTCATGGAATAATGCAGTGAAGAACAAAGCAAATTGGAGCTTTGTTTTCGAAAGATAAGAATGCAATGGAATGCATCAGTAGCTCCCYTTGCTTCTTGTGCTGTCTACCTAAACGAGACTCCCTGCTTGCATATTTCAAAGTCATTGGTTAATTATCCGGCAGCAAAACTGCATTTTGGGTGCTCTGATTTGAACATAATGATGTGACTATAATTCGAACAAATTGGAAATATGCAAAGTTGAATACTTGATTTCAGATATAATCCAGTAATTAAAAACATAACAAATCATTTAGCAGGAATGCTGCCATTGTTGCTGAGGGAAGCTGCTAATTGCAGAGCCCGTATCTCCCCCATATTTGCAGTGCTTAATTCCAACTGCAAATCAAGGTCCCAYAGCAAAAATAATTGATTAAAAGGTGCATTTTCCAGGTTTTTAAACCATGCAGACAGTACTGAGTAAGAAAGGAGCAAGATGGACTAAACAGGCATCGCTCTCAGTGTCAGTTTAATTTTGGCTATRTGCACTCTCTATCCTACAGAAAATAATATGCCAATGTGTAAAGTCACACAGATAATAGGCAAGTAAAGAAAATATAAGAGATTATCAAACACAAAATGAATGCTGTGGAATATTTCTCGTAATAAAAAGCTGTTGCTATTATCCTGATAATTTTATAGAGTCTTTTTGCTGCCCATTCACCCAAACAGGATATATTTCTGGTATTTTTGATAGTGTTGAATGATGTTTTTCCTTAATAGAGGATCACAATTCTGGGTGCAATTTAGGCAGCAGCATTTCCAAACACTTGTAGGAGCTCTCCCCGTGGCAGCTGCTCCCAGGCACTAAAGGTTAATATCACTGAATGTTCTTTCACTGGTAGCCCAAGCATCCCATGGAAAATACCTGCTCCAAAGCGTGCTGCAAGTGCATGGAAAACAAACACGTGTTCAGCAGCTCTGTTCAGCCAAGAACGACCAAAAAGAGAGGGTGAAGGATGGGAACATTTTACAGGTCAAATCTGCCATGTGAGACCTCAAATGMAAACCACCTTTCCTAATTCCTGGTTCCCTCAGCAGCCTGTGTGATCACAGACACAAACCTGTGCTCTCACACAGGGCACTTTGCCTCCAGAAGCTGTTCCAGTTTTGTCTATTTGTTGACCCCTCCTGCTGTAGGCAGAGTATAAAATCCATATTCCTTTGAAATGCAACATGGTGTTTATATGGGAAAAATATTATTTCCTATTGACAGGGATCCTCACATCTGTGAGTGTTTTTGCCTCCCAGCAGTTCACAATCTGCAGGTCTGGTGAGACCAGACTTAACATTCCAATAACACRCACCGACATCTGCTGAGGTTTTAAGCACAGACTGAAGTTACTTCAGAGGGATGAGCTGTTTGTGCAGATAATGATGCACAGACTTTGAGTGAATTCACTGATGCTGACTGACCCATCCCCATTTATCCTTCCTAAAAATCTCTGTTTATTTCCTCGATGTACAGACCAAATCTTTCCTTAAAATCCCCAGCAGCTTGCTGTAATTGATGACATAAAAGCACTAAATAATATTGCATTCTGCTTGACATATTTGATGGGATAAATTCATCAGCCTCTGCCTTACTTTATTTTTGTCTTTTGTGACACAATTTTGCAAATTGCTGAAATGCCCATGATAATACCTTTTCTCAGGATAGTTAAACATGCCAATTGGTAATTAGCTATTAACATCTGTGTTTTGTTCAAACATTTGTCTCCTGTAAATATTCTTTAAAAACTGAACCTTTGACTCAGAGAGCAGGAGAAGGGATTATGAATGTTGCATTTGGCTGGGAATTGGAAATCTGTATTGCCCATCAGTTCTTTCTTTTCTTCAAATAAAAACGGCAGTGTTGTAACACAATAGTTCAAAGCTACAGCATTTCTGAAACAGCAGTACTTGAAAATGACATAAATAATGCAGACTATCTAGGGAAAAAAAATAAAATAAAAATCAGAAGAAACCTGGATATATTATCAACAGAAAACTTGGAGAAGTATAAATGGGGCACTGGCACAGCGGATTGCCAGGAAAGCGTTGGATTTACTTCTCTTATTCCAGCTCATCCACATTATGTGGATCTTCARAATGATAGACTGAAGTGCTTGGAAAAAGTCTAAATGCGTCAGGAAATGAAGAAAAAAAGTAGTTCTAGGACAYGAATCCCTCAATTATTTAGCACTCTCAGGTATTAATAATTTCATTAATTCCAGATTAAATAGTGCTCATTTGACTCCACTGCTGTCCATATAAAAAAGTCAATTTCAGACAACTGGTGAGGAATTCTTTAAAAAGTAAAYATCATGCTAAGATAAAGGAGAACAAGTAGGGAACATAAAGAAATGGAAAAACTACCCAAGTAAATCTTGGGTAGTTTTTACTTATACCCAAGTAAGAGATTTGAAAATAATTATAGCAATAAAAGTCAGTCATAAGAACACCAATCAAAAAGCAAATCTGACATTATTGTATGCATTGCACATAAAATAAAGATATTTGTGGCCWGAAACTGGCTCATAAATAAGAAGGCTGACTGTCCAAAAAAAAACTTGGAATATCTCAGCCTCTGTTATTTTCTTTCTTCACCTAAGCATTACTATTTTTTATTTACTTTTCTTATTTAGATAGTTGTACTTAACTGCAAAACTCATATGCTCTGGACTCTAAAAGTTGAGAGTCCTGCTATTTTTAACACACAATGACATATGGTAATTCATTTTTCTTTTCCTTTCTTTGAATTGCACTTCAACACGATGACACTGTGGAGGTTATTGAAATTATTGTTCATGCCCTCAATATCTGGTTAAACAGAAATGTGTGATTCAAATTATTAACTAAAATGAAAGGAGCAAAAATGACAACATAAAAGGTCTTATTTTTAATTCTCTTTGCAAATCTCRGCAGTTAAAAGCCAGATGAATGGAAATCAGTTAAGGTTCATTACTGCCACAATTCRTCCAGAGAAAGAGAAAGACAGAAGCTCTGCTACATTAACTTTTACGCTTGTGACCCGGTAAATAATGTTCTAGTTAGAGCTATGACTTCTTTCMACCCAGAGCTCATATAATTTCTATAATAATATATTAATTTTTTACATTGCTAAGTGCTGCTKAAGGCATATCTGATAGATATCAAATTGAGAACAAAAACGAGAGCATTCCTTTAAAAATCACAGATTAATCTCCAAAATGTTTAACTGCACTGAGACTCTTTAAATAAATGAGAAAACAGGGCYGTCTGTCAAATCCACAGAGCTCCAAATGAAAGCTCAGACCTGTACTGAGCCTGACACAGCTGACACGATTCCATTCCCTCTCCCAMATGGCAGAGAGGATTTCCAGCTCTCCTGGATTGTTTAACCAACAGCTCTGGGGTTTGGATGGGAGAGCTGAGCCCATGTCCTCAACAGGGATCAGGGAGCGGCTTTGACATTGGGTTCGTCCCCACAAAAGGATTTCCATCATGTCATAAATCTGTTGCACTTGCAACAAAGAATGAAGAAATTAATTCTCAGAAAATGATATCATGAATACAGGGCCTCTTTATTGTATTTATTGAATTATATCCTAATGATTATAAATTCCTTCCTTGTGGAGAATTTAAAAGGATTCTCCTTGGACCAATGTGCAGCGTGGTTTGGGAGAAACCTGAACTRGTCAACACAGAGAATTTGTCAAAAATACAGGTGACCTTCATTTTTCAATACCCTTCACGATCTCAGGGCCCCAAACTCAAATGTAAATTCCAGATATGGCCAGCAACACCTTGCCCAGTTGGAAATAATTCATCTGGTTTAATGCAGATAATTCATGGCTTTATCTGAGTGTGATGTCCTTGTTAAATACCTCATTCAGACCCAAAGTAAGAGACCTAAATATGGATTTAGTGTTTTCATAGCAAGAACATGAGATTTTCTGAGTTCCTGAGGGCTYCATGTGCCTCTCTCTGAATCACTGGGACCAAAGCCTGAGAAACCTTTCCCCATTACAAAGGTCCAGAACAGAACATGTCAGAACAAAGACAGACTGCACCTAATCCTATTAATGCTGTGCAAAATCAATCTCCTAAAGCTTCCCAGGGCTTGTGAACATGCAGTCAAGATGCCTCTGGTGATGGACAGAAATTGCAGGTTTTCCTCCTGATTTTGTAGCCATTTCTTGTTTTCATTCTCTTTGCTTTTGCTGAAAACTGATTGACTGTAAAAGATCTGCTTCAATGTCAGGCTCCTGTTAACAGCTGGGAAGTCACTTTGTCTTACTTGCAGCCACAAGGAAACACGAGATAATCACCCTGTGACAGCCATACCCAGCAGACAGGAGGAGAAGCAAATCTCCTTCTGTTATTCTGCTCTGCTCATTTCAGCCCTTGCCGAATTTCCAAACAGTGGAAGGAAGAACATTCCCTTTCAATTCCATCAATGGCTGGATAGCCAGTAGCAAAGCCTATTTTCAGCTCATAAAGCATGTTTTCAGGATAAAAGTAGAGTTTTTGCTTTCTCTGATACAAAAATTATAATCTACCATTTTCATGAATCTCTCCCATTTTAGGGGAAATGGTCTCTTCACTTTCCCAGMTGCGTATCCCAAAGTACTGTTGAGCTGGAGAAGAGTATTCCAGACCGAGGAATTCAACAGGAAAAACTGTTCAAGGAGGCAACGTCGTGACACAAAAATCTGGAATTGAACAGCGTTAATGCAATGTAATTTAGCTGCTAGTTTCTATCAACACTCRAATGTAAATCACAATTCCTACCAAGAATGGATTTTGTAACTCGAAACACGGGGAAGGAAGCATAAAGAAGACAATCTCCTTCTCTTCATTGCCTCTGAACAGTTCCTTGTTTCCATAGGTGCTGCTTCTCATTTAACAGAGACATTAGCATAGAAATAATCTGCACCAAGTCTGTCTCAAAGCTCTGCTCAGTCCCTGGAGTTTTGGCTGCCTAACTATATCAGGATCACAAGTAATTTGAGTCATTATATTTTAGAATCAGATTAACTGTAGAAAATGCAACTTTACTTCTATTAACGGATAAACATTAGGAAAATAGTATTCCCCTCATATTCACATAATAATAGAGAGCTTTTCACTGCAGTTCATTCAAAGAGATAGAAAAAAAAGATATTTAAAAAGTCACACCATCCRTTTTTTAGTAAAACTATCATGTCCAAGTCAGATTAACCAGCTATAATTTCACWTTCCACATAGCATGTTATCTGAAAAAGAGGAGCTAAATATATTTTTTGTGAAGTATCCCAATAAATAACAGGATGTTACTCAGAAGTCTATTAACAAGACCAAACCAAAGAAAACCAAAATGTTCTGCACTGGAAGCACTGTTTTGCACTGTTTAGCCAACTTCCAACATCTCARAATCTATTATGAGGTCATAGTTTTATCTACTAAAAAATAAAACCAAGTTTGGCCAAGATCATCATAAAATYGGCAATAAATCCAAGATTTTATAAAAAGAAAGGGCAGGTTAAGGATACTTTGCCATCCATTTCTCTGGACTGGTAGTTATTTGTTGAAGCCTTCAGTGTTTATGAATTCCTGCAAACCTAGAAGTAATAAGTCAGCCAGCCAGCCAAAGTGTTCCAGAGCCACGAGCCAGCCAGTAGGAAAAAAAAAAAAATAACCAGTAATGAGTATGATGTATTGGTTAGAGCAGATACTCCTAGATTTTTTATTTAGCTCTCCCAGCAATTAGTATGTGACCTTGAACAAAAAAATCTGTCACTAACAAAACAGTTAAAGGCACCATTTTTATRCTGGGCATAGATACAAACGTATTCTGAATCTCACAGATTTTCTAATGCAAACAGGTAATTCAGGTTCTCTCACATTTATATGTTATTTTTAAAGAAAGTGCAAGAAAATAAGGAATATAGCTTCCACACCTACTTCCACAAAATTTTGTCCTGCTCCTTTGAAAAAAGTGTCAGACATGAAGTTTTAAAGCYACTAAAGTATTGAAATTGTGTGCATTATGATGGTGCTCAGTGCTGCAGATGAGGGAGGCTTTGCTGTGCAGTGTCACTGCAGAGCTGGGTTACAACGAGGGGCAGGAGGCAGATTTGGAATCTGAGAACCTCCAAATTCTCTGATGTCCTGTGTCTGCACAGGAGAGACAGGGGAGTGAAGAGCAGATCCATCTCCCTGATTTCAGCAGTTCCAGGGAGCAGCAGCTCCAGGAGGGGAGAGGAGCTGGAGCAGAACCAGCAGTGAGGAGGAGATTTTACCATGGCAAGGATGCAGAGGTCACAACCAGGGCCAGGGCCAGTGGTCAGCACTGCTCAATGTCCAGGGGTCACCCAGAAGGTCAGCACCAGGGCAGGGTGAGGGTGAGCAGGGCAGGGGCAGGATGAGCCCAGGCACGGATGATTTATTCCGTATTTATTGTATTTATTGTGTGTCTGTAGCTCAGCTCCTGCCAGCCAAGGGGCTGCCCTCGGACTCCATCCATTAAACTCGGATTTAGACAACTGAGCTGCCAAAGGAGCAGAGCCTCCAGGGGCTGCAGGGTGTCCTGAGGGGCAGGAAGGAGAGAGCTCAGTGCTCCTCCAGAGCAGGAGAGAGGGTCACACCCCGGCAGCTCAGTGCCACCAACYCCTGACAGCTCCTGGAGGAGTCCTCAGCAGTTAATCACACTCTGTGCTGCCTTACCTCTGTGCTGAACCCGGGTCAAGCATCCCTTCCTAAGGCTGCAGGAGTCTGAACCCAAAATCCCTGTGGTTATCAGCAAAGCCACTGGAGCCTGCTCCTCCTCCTTTCTGGTCGATCTGAGCTCCTCAGCTGTGGATTTCAATTGTGTTTTATTCAGCTTTGGAAGGTTTAGAAATCCCAGTCATGCTGGGTAGGCTCCTTAACAAACATTCTCCATGACATKGAAATCTCTGGATTGAAACCACCACAATGGCACCAAGCAGCATGTGCAGAATAGTATTTTTAAGAATTATTTTTATACGTACATTCGTACGAAAACTCCAGAAATCCTGTTTGTGGCTTCCAAAGAGAAGCCAGTAAGGTCACCAYGAGCAGATAAAATTAGCCAGCACCACTATAATTAGCCCAGAGACAGCCCTCTCAGAGGGATAAAACAATCTCTCTTCCAGCTCCTGCTCCTGATTTTCCCTTAAGCCCTTTCTGACAACAGGCRAAGCTATTAAGCTTTCCATGGCTGCATTTCCCCATTTAATAAAGACAAAAAAAAATACCCCAAAACAGACAGAACCACAGCAGCATTCTCAGAACACCACCCTCAGTGCAGCACTTTGGAATCTTAGCATCGAGAGCACCAGTAACTGATCCTGACTGCAAAACACAAACTCACTCCAAATAATAAGTTTGACATGGAATATCACCGGTGCTTCCTTAATTTCTAAYGATATTTTCTCATAGTGAAGTTAATAAAACTTTATGCAACCTATTTCCGTGGGATCTTTTCAAGGTTCCAGTTTGACATTGCCTTTCAGATCAAAAAGGAACGATTCAATCAAGTTCAAACACGTTTCAGAAATAGGATGTCAGCGATGGAGGGTGGAAGGCTGACTGTAATGAGCTGAAGGATAATCACAGCTGACTCCCATTCACTTGTTCACRCTGGAAACATTTATCATGAAACTTTCTCTTAAATGAAACTTTGCAATCCAACAGCAATATCTGTCAGCTAAAGGGAGGAATGACAGAATTGTTCGATATAAGTCTTGTTCATTAGAACTTGGGTATTTTTTTTTTCTCTCTTTTTAAAGAAAGGATGTCTTATGATTAAAATATCATTATAAATGAGATGGTAGCCTGTCATGTGGAAAATTGAGATTCTCTGGTTCTGGTGAGCTGCCTCCCAGCCTGAGGGGGTTTAGCTTACTTAAGTGACAGGCCTTCCTGTCTCACTAGTTTACACATTTAATTTTGCATTAACTGTTTCCATGTAGACTTTTGATTGTTTAATGTGCTCCAAGACACAAAATGTGCTTGTTGTCTTCTTGCTTTGATTACCATTCAGTCACATGTATCTGTGATCTAATACAGAGTTCTAGATACAGTCAAATTTTTTGAATGAAGACATTAAATCCACAGACATTAACCCCACTGCAAAAAGAGTTTATTTTTCTTGAATGACTAAAATGTAAATGCACAAGCATAACATTTTTATTTTTGGAGCCTGTCTTGTTCTTGAATGCAAAGTTTCAGCAGCCACATTGAACAGTTTCATTAGTGCACCATTTTTTTTCAGTTCCTTCCTGATTTTAACATAGATTAGATTGACAGTAACCACATTTTCCCTTCAGGGCAAAAATATATGTTTTCCTATTAGATTCTGAAGGGATAACATCAATGGCTGACCTCAATTTTGGCAGACTATTCTACTAACTGCACTCCTATTATATTTGCCAATCAGTTAAAGCACTTCTGTCAGACCCAAGTACTTTACCTCTATCAGCCATGATCAAACGGGGTCAGGTCCTCTCATATAGAGGATTTTTTTTCTTTCTTTGTCTCCCAGGAAGATATCAAAAGCCCATGTCTTAGTGAGTGATGGTCACGGGACAAATTCACACCCCGGAGTGCAACCCTAAGGAATATCTCGGTGCAAAAAGGGGGAGAGAGAGCAGCAGCAACAGTCACTTCTGGGATATTCACGCAGCAGAACAGATAAAAAGACATTTCCTGAGTGTTTGTACCTTTTTGTGATTTCCCACACCATAATTGTCTAATGGCACAGTGAGTCATGGAGCCCCAGCTCCGAGTGAGCAGGCAGCTGCACATCTCCCTGAAGCCAAAGAGAATGTTACCCATAAATGTCAGGGTAAATCAGCCCCCTGATGYCTTTTCCTTACCCAGACTTTACTGAGATTGTTAATTAAGTGCACGTATGAGGGCACCTAACTTTGTTTCAGGGAAATATCGTTGTGTGAAGATGGGATTTCTCCATTTGGAGAGCAGAGCAAACTGGGAAATAAAAGAWGAGAGCGGGAATTGGACCCCTTATGGTTTCAAATAGAGCAAATATTAAATTCTTTCTTAATGCAAGTTACTGGAAAGCTTCATTTCAGCCACGTACTGAAAATACCTGGCTATTTTTTGCTAAAATATTTTGCTAGATAAAGTCAARTCTGCCTGTATTTAGCAAAATATTTAAGGCATTAAATAGGCAGGTAATAAAGGGAATGAGCAAACACAGAATTCATCTGAAGAAATAGAAATAGTCATCACCACCCAAAAGACCAAAGAATCCACATTTCCCAGAGATGCTTGCAAACAATCCGTAGTTTAAAATGGGGAAGAAAAAAGTGTGGAATCTTGTTTGTGTATTACTTAAGAGGATGAATTAATGGGATAAATTATTTATTCTGAAATACTCACTGTGCTTTACTAATTCTGACACCAAACACAATGCAGGAATTTCATACATCACAGTGTCACACCGAGATGTGAGGACATGCTTGGAGATGCTCTGCAGGCCGGAGTGAATGCTAAGAGAGATAATTAAAGATGCTTTAATAGGTTTTCAAAGTTGCTAAGATACCGTCAGGTAGTGCAGCACACCTTGGACAGCCACRATGTCCAACACTGCTCTAAATATTCATTTCCTGTAGCTTTGCTTTCCTTTTGCCTTGCCTGTCCTTTTATTTTTTTATTTTTTTTTTTTCCTTTGGCTTCCCTGGTAATTGCAAACCTCTTCAGATAAAACATCTCCATCTGACAGGGAGATGTTTCTGCTCAGGATTCACGGTGTTTTCTTGGCAATGAGCGAGTTTTTACAGTTTTTTTTTCTGAATAATAAAAGGCAACACAAATATAAAGACAAAATTATCTGCAGAAATACAACTTGGAGCAAAGCAGGCAGCTGAGCTGATGTGTGYTCACCACCTCCCATGCAGGAGGGAAAGAACCAGGAGATGGAGCCTTCTCTGAGTGTCATTCCTGGATTTTTACAGCAGCAGAAGCCCTCAGTTCTGCAGCTGTGAGATTGAAAAAGAACATCGAGGGCGTTTGCCTCAGACACAAATGAGAAGATGGAATAATGTGAAATAAAACAGCTTTACAGATGTGGCATAAAAATAATAACCTGAAACAAACAGGTCTGATCTCTCTGCTTGCCTGAAGCTTTTACAACACAGCAGTTTGTGCAAGTGTGCATTGGATAATATAATTATATGATAATGTATATARTAATAGTGAATATTTAATCAATTAGGTGTTACTTTAATCCTCACAATAGTAATATTCAGACACCCAAACAAAAAGGTTTTGCTGTTTTTAACTAATAACACCTCATCAATGAGTAAAGATCTCACAGCAAACATTCCTCAAATTAAAATTAGAAGCTGAAATACCTATAAATATTGAACAATCGCTTCAGTTCACTTTGCCTTGACACAAAGCTGGATGGAAAAATTCTCCAGTCTGCCTTGGATGTCCCTTTTTTGCCCTACAGACGATGGCACAGATACATTCCAATCCCACACTTTTCAGTTGTTGGTTCTCTGAAAAGAGAATGACAAATGCCTACTGAACTTTTCTCTTAAAACTTAACACCCAAGATCAAAGWCTAATTCAATTAATTCTAATCTCTAAAGTTATTAGATCTGGGGGCTTTATTATTAACATTTTTTAGGCTTTTAATCCTTTATACAATGACTTATGCAGGCAACTAATATCCCAAATGATAATCGCCATGTTGCAAATTCTAATAAATTTTTATCTAGCACAAATCATATATAAATCTGTCAGTTTAGCTCCTTCTCAGTAGAAAAGAAAGAGAAAATCCTGCCCATGATGGAAACGAGGGGTGATAAAGACTACAGATATCAGTGCACCATTTGCAACTAATCATTTATTCAGAGATCAGAAATTGTTTCCAAGCAGACACGGGGCAGTTCTTGGCACTTAACATGATCCTCTTTCAAGCAACTCAGCGATAAAAAGGGATATAAAGCATCCCAAGGACTGTGCAATGCAGAAATAGCTCTCAGCTGCCTTTTCTCCCTGCATTGTCTGCAGTCATGAGAGGCAAGCCCTGACCCCACTGAAGTCAACAGAATTCCTGTCATTGCTGGTAGCAGGGCCRAGCTTTACCACTGTTTTTATTAATAATTCATCCTTTAGAATGACTTCATGTGTATTTTGACAGTGGCTTTGATTTTTCCATTGAAGTGGAGAAAATGATAAAGATTTGGGGAATGTTAGCAGCTCTGATATCAGGATAAAACTGATTGAGAAAAAAATCAGACTGCTTGTGTTGAGTTMCTACTCTGGCCAGCTCCTAGTTCAGTTCCACTTGAACTTTTAATTAAAACAGTGTTAGAAAAAGAGAAAGACATAATGAAAATCTTTGTTTTTTATGCAGAAAAAGGAAACATTTTCACAAATGGCAGAGGCTGGCCCAGAAGGTGCTCCCACAATCAGTGCAGCAGTCTTGGTGGATGTTACACACTACAGAGAACACAGCACGGGATAAATCACACCTTTGTGTCTGTCTGCCTGTCAGGGCTCCAACCTGAGCTCCCAAAAAAGTGCCTCCCTCAGGGACACGATTCTGTTTGTTGCAAACACAGCATTATTCCATTATTGAGTGGAATGGATTGACCTGGATAAGAAGAAAACCCTTTTCTGTTGACAGGGTGTCAATGCAATGAAAAATCTGTCAGGGGTCATTTCTAGAGAAACTGAAACCAATCAGCTCCTAATCTTTCAGAGCACAAGATCAATTCACCAACAAGTCCACAGAGTTCTTGGATTTGCAAAGAAAAGAGCCCAAGTCTGGAAATTGTGTCTTGAGTTGGATGCCCATGATCCTGGTGGGACCCTTCCAACTCAGAATAKTCTGTGATTCTGCTTCTGACTTGAAAAACTTCACATGAATCTTCATTATTTCTTTGCATCAGATTTTTTATTTATAAAGCATCACAAAGCACTTTCCAAGTTTAGAATGTAAAGTTATTATGAGAATGAGTGACAATGAGTACAATAATTATTAAAAAATCAGACTAAACAGTGATTACATTTTAAACAGATTGAATTATACTGAACATTTGTTAAACAATATCTGACCCAAGTGTATAAATCTTGATATTTTGTCAGTCATGTATCCATCCACCAGACAGATGCTKTTAAATTGTATTTGGAATTTGTACACACTGTTAGTGGATGTATGTATGGAAGTTTTGGAATTGTGTGATTTCATTCASACTTCACAGTTCGTGCTTTGGACAGATGCTGAAATGGATTTCTCAGAAATTAAAAGAAACTGATGACAAGTTCTAGACACTGTCATAAACTACAGACTTGATGTGATGATACATTAATATTCTCACCCTACTGGACAAAATAAACATTTCAGAATTTTAAAAGTCACTGGCTTCAACAACTTGATGCTGATGAAAAAATCCAACCAAATCAACCCAGAAAGAAACAGTTCATGACCTTAGAAATGGGKAAGGATGTAGGGAGCTGTTTTCTGTGGTCTGGTCCATACTAAATGACATCCAAGCATTAGTAAAGTTTAACAACCTTTTTCCTGTTACAAAGGAATTGCTCCTGGAGAATTCCAATAGCTCATTTCAGACGAAAAGTGTAAATTGTTCTGGAAGCACCAGAGATTACATCAAACTCCTCCGGGTCTGCACAAGCACTCAAATTCCCACACACCCAGRGGGGCTGAACTGATCTCACCAGTTCCTCAAGGTGAGAGGAACAAAGTCTGTACAAACTGTGGAACAGAGCAATGAATTCCTTCCTTCATTCACCTCCAAACTGGGGGTGATATTGAGATATCATTGCTACTTCCAAGCTCTTTGAAAGCTGAGTCTTAATGTCCRCAGCTTGAGCTGCTTAAACATCACAGTCTATAAAGTCATTTTGGACAGATTGCTAATTCTTTTTTAATTATGGAAGTGATATAGCGCAGGCAAAATTAGATACGTTTTATTTGGAATGTTAAATATCGATAATGCTGGTGAACAGAGCAAAGRATTATTGATTAACTGTCAAGGGTGGTTGGTAAATGGTCTGTGTGTTTAATCAATGAGTTAGTACCCTGAAGAGAGTGATCCTTAAAGCACTTCACCAAGCCCAGAGATTGATAGCCTTCTGCTTTATTTGCAGCTTGCTAAGTGTAGTGCAAAGTGTCTTTGTCGTTGGCCTGAAAATAAAACTTGTTTYTGTGGATATATTATGTGCTTATGGCTGGCAACAGCCATTTCACACTTGCAAATTAAACCARTCCCTGTCGAGCGACTGGCAGTCGTGTTGATATGGGTGAACCCAGAGAGATCTGGTAAACTGTCAAGATGAGTTTGGTTAAATGTTAGCAGAGTTCAAAAGGAGAATAGAAAACATCAGTTCTAGCGAATTCCAGAAAGCAATTTGTGTCAGGTTTACTTGGAGGAAAAAAAAAGGTAAGAGAAACAGGCTTAAAACCCTAGAGAGCTGTGCMCAACCCTCTGCTCAGTTTTTGGCCTTTGTGTACTCTGGCACTGAAATAGGTGTGAGCAAAGCTGCCCTGGAGACCAATCACTGCCTAATGGTTTATAAAATTTAATAAATTTTAGATACATTTCAATATATAATTTAATATATTTAATATATAATTCAATATATAATTTAATATATAATTTAATATGTAATTTAATATATCTAGTACATAATTTTATATATTTAATATAGAAATTTAATAAAATCCTTCTACTCCAGTGGACTGAGTATGGACTGACAAACGAGAACCACACAGCACTGGCTTCCCTCTTTTTTCCCATGCCATCAAATCCTTCTCCAGAACCTCCTCATTCAGCCCAGCCCTACCCAGCCTGGCTCTGCCTTTTTTCAAAGCACGTTACAGAAATCTCAACTTTTTCTCAGTTTCCAGCATCAACTTGGTGTCTGCCCACACTCTGTGAACTGCACCTTGCACACAGCAGGAAGTTCCTGACCCCTGTGAGCATTTTCACATTAATTTGATATTTCTATGCCAAGTAGAAACAATCACCAAAAGCACAGCAAAAGGTTGCCATACCCATCATACTCTCAGCTTCCACATTAGCTCATGCAAATCATTTTGAGGGCTTTTTTAGCAAATTTACATAATGTGTACCCTGCCTTCCTCTTCCTTTTCACAAGCATTATTTTTATGTTTGTACAGACCTTCAGTGATACACAGATAACAGGGAGCCCGCAATGCCTCCAGAATTTGTGTACCTTTACAAGCACAGAAAATTCCTTGTTCCCCTGGTTCCTCTCCCTAGATCTGCATCATAACATCAGAAGAAACAATGACAACTTCCTGGCCAGCACCAGCAAACCCTGTTATTAAGCAAAGATTTTGCAAATAGACATTGTTTAACATTTTAATTTTTCCTTTGAAAACAGGAGGTAAGAAGAGAACAGCTGTCAGTAAATAAGCAGTCTAGAAGAATTAAGAGTCTCTGGAAGAGGAATTGAGAATGTGGGATGGTACCTGGCTGAAAAAAGCAGCTGGGAAGAGAGAATTTTGTAAAATCATTTGTTTCAGTAAATTCTGAGAAATGTGGGGAACACAGCAAAGTGAGATGTTAAACTCAGGCCTTGGCTGTTTCCAAGGCGTGGTGTAAGATATCTGCTGATGTGCACTGACCTGATATTCCCTRGTATGTGAAATTCTGGTTTTCACCAAGCAAAAAACATTTACATATAAATATAAAGTGTACTAGAGCTTGTTCTGAATTTCCAGGCAGGGCTGAGCTGTCTGTGGCAGACAGCAGAATCCAGAGTTGGGTTTATCTCAAGCAATCCCTGCCACAAACACATCCACCTCACCTGGCCGAGCCGCTGCCTTCTCCCACTCAATAAAAATGTAAAAATTACATTTCTGATCCAAATTGCCCTGACTSCATAGCGCTTCTCCCATGATATTTTTGCAGCATTTGCCTCACAGTTCCTCACCCCTCCAGATCAGCAGAAGGAGATGAAGCTGAGGAACCTTCAGGAACACGAGCCACGCTCCTGGAAACCGCACCGAGCTTTATTCTGCATCTCCTGCTCTACCTCAGCTCATGTTCCATCACATCAAACATCCTGAAACTGAAATAATGCTACATGACACAAGACATTCGTTGCATAATGCGATGTGACTGTTAAAATTTCACCAAAAAAAATATTTTCCTGGTGCACAGACTGCTATCAAATCAGAYGGCAGTTAATAAATCCAAATTGAATTTGGCACGGAGAGCATGAAAGTAAAACGAGAACAATTTTGTGCATGCATTATATACATAATCCTGTACTTAATATAATCATGTTGAGTTGGAGATGAGGATTTTCTTGTTTGAAACTGGCAGGCTTGTGCTGCTGAAAAAATGTGGTTGTTTTATTTATTTGCATATTGATGTAGTAATAGAAATCTACAGTGGGTGAAAAACGTTTTCGTGCACACTACTGAAATAAACTTTGTCATCCTTTAAATCATAAGGTCTCCTTATAGGAAAATATTTGTAAATAAGGCAAAATGTTTAGCAAGAACAATTTAGAAATAATTTTCAGAAAATTTATATATTGTAACTTGTCATTTGTGATGCTTCCCAACYCTTTCCTAGTGAACTTCTTTATATTCTGTCCTGTCCCAACCCAATCTATTCCATCCAAAAACAAATTGCAGGACATATCTTAATGAGGGATGCAAATTTCTAAACACTCTAAACAAATTCTAAATATTTCTAAAGGAAGCCCAGACAGTTGATATTCCTGGCATGGTATAGAGCTCACTTCAGCTAAATATTAAGGAGAGATAATTTTTTGTTAAAATGCCCAAATGTCCACATAAAACCCCCAAACAGCAGAGAGCATTGTGTCAAATAATTCTWTTTATGTCAGTAAAATCCAGAAATCATAGAAAGCCAAACCACTATTAACAGTGAGCATTTTGAAGCAGTGAATTTGGGGTTCTTCCAGAGCCTCTGCAGTGCAGGAGGTAAAGGCTGCAGCTTGGAGGGAGGAATGAGTGTGGAATTATTGGTTTTTGTGTCTGTTGCTCACAAGGAGAGGGATGGTGTTCAGAAATGATCCTCTCTCACCCTCCCTCTTTTGGAGACTGCACTTCCACTGATGGTGAATCATTTACTCCTCACAGTAATCATCTTTTTCTACCTCCCTTGCCTTGTGAAGGGAAATTTTAGGATGAGCGAGGAGAGTCACGGATTCCATCTTTCAGTGAAAACTCTATTTTATTTTGATCAGAATCTGAACCTTTCCTACCATATCGTCTTTCCTATCTCTGGGATGATTGAAAAAGATTGCATCTAGATCACACATTTTGATATTACAGCTGACCTTCTCTGAAGCTCTCATTTAATGGAGCAGTTGGAAAAGGACGAAATATGGTCGAAGAAACACCYCACTTTCATAAAATTAATTAACCACTTAGATTTTTTTATAAATTATCTGTTCTCTACTGAGGCAGATATTTTCATTTCCATTAAAATATGTTACTCCTATTCATAAGATTTAATATATGTGCCTAACTTTATGTACCACCTACTGGCTGGGTTTATTCCTTGATTAACCCACCCAGACACTGCTAAAACAATTAAGGGTAATGAGGGCACAGTAACTCAGCCCAGAAAATGAACTTTTACAACAGTCCCAAAAAACCTTCAGAAAATGCTCCCTGAGTTTTAAATTCTGCCCTGTAATCAATTGGCAAATCCAGTTTTAGTTCAGCTTTATAGAATGCAGCCAGCCAATCAAAAATAAAGTAAAATCAGTAAATTAGTGAAGGAGATTAAAATCCCTCTTAGGGGTAAAACAAGGAAAGGATCAAATGAGAGTTGGAAGTTTTTCAGCTCCTGGGTGCCACCAAAAGATGTCAGTGATATCTTGGCATTTTATAAATGGATAACCCTGACTTTGCTTGCCTGAGAAGAGCAGGAGTTAGGACTCTGCAGCACAAGAAAGCATCACTGGTTTATATGGCTTTTAGGGGCTGAAAACAAATTCCCCAAACAATAAGTGATAGGATTGATGGGATTTTTAACTGACACTACTCAGTGTTTATTTGTAAAATTTAAATGAGGTAGCTTGTCATGACTGGGAAGAAATACAAGACAAATCCAGGTCTTATAAATGAGTCCCAGAATTTTGTTTCTTCCTCTGCTTTCTTCCTACGCTCAGGAAGAGCCTTCTTCAATGACATTAAGGTTATGATGGAAAAATGATTCCAACAGAAGTCTACAGAGATTTTGTTAATATGCCTTTATGATGTGATATTATGACGGCAATTCAATTTCATTGCAGGCCTAATGAGACCGTGTTACAATGTCAAAATGAAAGGAAACTATATTAATCAAGTTATAGTACCCTGAGAGAAAGAAAAACCTRAAGAAATTAACCCCATTAAAAACTATTTTAAAACAACATTAAGATTTAGTGAATTCAGAATTGCTTTGCTTTTGTTGCTTTAGTGCTTCAGGTAGGAGCTAAATTTGGCACTGATTTACAACTCATTAAATCTATTGACATCGGGGGAATCAGGGAAAGTTTTGAGGAAATACAAACAGAACAAAATTCAGACCAACTACTGTGGTTATGCAAAGCACTGGGCACAGCCTGCTTACTCCTACAGCTAAAATATGTTTTCCCTTCAGTGCAACCAGAATTTTTACTTTTCTCACATAAAAAAGGTGGCAATTTGGACACTCTCTAAGAATTGAAGGCAAGAGGAATCCTGGTGAGGTCC
The DNA here is from genome assembly GCF_030028575.1 of Malurus melanocephalus. Taxonomy (NCBI): domain Eukaryota; kingdom Metazoa; phylum Chordata; class Aves; order Passeriformes; family Maluridae; genus Malurus; species Malurus melanocephalus. Next base: position 257,271 of record NW_026623764.1, on the reverse strand, counting down.
CAAGTTGCCAAAACTGAGGCTAAAGAGATAAGACACAACTAATAAACAGCTTTGTAGGAGCACCTTTGAAATCACCTGCAAGGAAGGTTAAGTCAGAGTCATGAAAACAGTTTACAGTCCATTTTAAAATGTTAAAATGCCTATATTAGAAAAGTCAAACAAACAAACAAAACCCCGGATATATTGATTTTCTAAAAAAAAATTAATTTTTTGTCAACAGAGACCTTTTCATGTGCATTCTTTGAATTTTATTTCAAAGATTTTTGTCCTTTCCAAGATATTTTTTTTTTTTTTATGAAGTGCAGAAATTGGAGCTGCAATATGAATGAGAATTGGATAAAGCACATATATTCCATGCAAAATGTGCCACTGTCATTTTCCAGCCATTTGTTAGTGACGATGCAAAGTTCTGCTCTCTTGAAAATCTGCCACCCACCTGAGCAGGTCTCAGACTCCCACGTGCAGCAGGCACTGTAAAATTCTGTATTTTATACWACAGGTACGTTCCAATTTTTCAGCATAGAAATAGATGTTCTATTTCTTCAAAATTTGCATTTTGAGGTTTATAATATTTATATTTTTCTTTTGGCAAARTGYTKAAGTAATCACACCTCAAAAGGCTGGATTTYTCCTTTTTCCAAGTTTGGTTTTATTACRAGGRAATTCAAAGGCAAAGCTCAGGTCATACTCYCAAWGTCAGACCTGGTGACACAGAAATACAATATATTTTACATTAATCATACTTACTCTTATCTCCTGATATGGAAGCAGAGATAAATAGAATATTTCAACAATACTGTTCTGCTAAACCTGCAGCCAAACAGAATCGAGGAACTGATAAGAAGCCTTTCCTACATMCAAGAAAACCTGAATATTCCTGTCATGGCTGTTGGCTGTGTCCTGTTCATCTACTTTTGCCTAAAGAWATAAAGCTGTTTCATCTAAAGAACTAAAGATCTTAATCTAAAATGGAAAGTTTTGATAACCCTAGACCAAAAGTCATCTGAGCAAAGATTTATTTTGATTTGTTTTCAGGCACGCATGAGAGTGTTTGTTCTGATTTTGAATAATTTTCTTTAGAAAACAAGAGCAAATGCTTTGTGAGGTCAAAAGATATTCAGGGGTCATAGGAATCCTTCAGAGCTCTCACATAAGACAGTTTAATATTTTTTTTTTTAAATCTCTGTGTGATAAGTGACTTACAGAAATAGGAATAGAATTGTGTTTAGATTCAAGTGTTCAGATTCACGTTCATCCAGAAAACCTCAGTACATTGTATAGTCCGATATTATTTTTTTTTAAATTCTAAGAGTGAGTTCAGTTTATTTTATGACACATTTCATGCTTTGACTGAGCAATAAACAGCTGTAGGCAAAGAAACACAAAACAGCACGAGCTGGCAAGGCCTTGACAAACCATCTCAACAGTTCTGCCACCACAGTTAATAAGAACCAGTCGATAAAAATCCTGTGCCATGAACTCTCACAACTAAGACATAATCTCTGCTTGTCTCCAGCCTTTTAACTCCTAGGAAATAAAATTTCTACAGCATCCCACTTTAGCAAGATTCCCTCAATGTTCTTGTTTTACTGTCTCAGGTAATATTACATTATTTAGACCGAGGCTCTACAGTAATTTCTGAGATTTTGAGCTCGTGCCTTGTACAAATTTTATCGACACCATCAAGTCACCAGGCTGATRGCACCCTTTGATTTCAGTTGTTAACTGCCATGAATTCCTTGACAACAAGTGAATGGGAAAATAAAGCTACACTTGGATAATCAGAAGAGATTGTAGAATCCTCGAAACATACAGCGTTTATTACTGTGTCTACTGGCTTTGCAATGCTGGGTCGTAAAATAGCAAAAACATTTAAAGCAGATTTAAAGCTTTTATTCGCCGYTAAATCTACTCCTCTGTTTAAACAGCAAAAAAGGTTTCATAAAAGAAAAGATGATTTTTTCCTCAAGATTATCAGTGATGCAATGAATGTTTAATTTTGAGGGTGGAAGAAAGAAAAGGCAACATTGTTTATTATATTCAAAATATTAAATTTTTGCTGGAAAGCAGTACAGAAATGGTGATACTGCTTTCACCTTTTGCTGGCAACAAGTCCAYGAAAATGGGTTCATAAACCCCCTTGCAAAGTTTTATTGTAAATGTTGGCACATCAGAAGGGGTGTGAGAACAATGACCTTTGTCAATTAAAGAATGTAAAACCCAAAATACAAATATGAGCTCTGTTAGCAGCTCAAACACCTTTCCAAGAGGGGCCTCCTCCTTTGGGATTGGATGATTTTCAGTGGCTTTTTGGCTGCACAGATATTTTTATGGTTCACTTGGAGGAACTGGAGGAAGTTCTCATCAGTTTTGGGTTTCCATTGCATCTGCCCCAATCTCTCCTTGATTCTACCTTTGCCAAAACCTCTCTTCTTGTTCTGTTTTTTTCACAGACACTATTCCTGCTCTCCTTTTTGCTCCCACCAGTATTCCTGACTGAAAGCAACATTTCCAACATTTCTCTGCCACTCCTGGGCTCCTCTGATCCGCAATGCTGCAGCCACAATARCAAACAGGAAAACTTGCTCTTGGCTGAAGATTACATTGATTTGTTTTTTAAGTCCAGGTGTCTCTAAACACACAGGCACCTATCAACCACTAATAAGCAACACTGTGACATTCAAAAGCCTCTTTTCCTCRAGATATTATTTAATCCCTTTCCTACCAAGAGAAAAACAAATCTCTAAGTGGGAATTTTGGAAGAAGTCAGAAATCAGAGTGTTCTCTCGATGGTAGGATTCAGCAGAGACTCCATTAGAGATCTTTTATAATGGTTTATTTCATTTCAAGAGAAGGAAGAAAAAGAAATCCATAAARCTGTCCTACAGTGAAGGGAAATAAACTCTCATATGTGTACCACATTTGAAATTAATTTTTTTTTTGCTAGTGGCAGCACGCCAAGAACTAGAGTTAAATACTTTCCCAGTTCATTTTTTTCGTTACCTACCACCATAGAAATCGATTTATTACCAAGTCTACACRAGGTTAAGCAAGTACATGCAACTCAGGCTCAGGTGTGAGTGCAGATGGATTTTAATCCATTTCACAAATCCAGCCACAGCTCTATTGGTTTCATAGCTCTAAATATGACTCTGGAGAGGAATTGATGAAAGGCTACATTCACTGATTATCTTCAGTTTCTTTAGCTCAGCCCGTATCATCTCTTCAGTTTCCATCAAACGAATCACGACGCAACAAAAAGAAAAAATAAGCATTTGAGAGCTGCTTCTGCAACCTGCAGGGCGAGTGGAGACACGGAAATGTCTGCACTCACTAAGCAAACTATTATTCATAACATCTGCCTTTCCAGTGCAATGTGAGCTCCTGTCACTCAGCCCTGACACGTCTACAACTGATATCCCAACAGAACATTATTATCTTTCATGAGAATATGCTAATTCCTTTTGTATCGCTGATATCCAGTATCCTCTGACACTCACAGCATGTTCTAGTGTGATATATTAATTCAAAATTAAAAAAAAAAAAAAAAAAAAAAAAAAACATGCAAAGGCAGTGGTAAAGCCAACGTATGTCTGATAAGAATTAACTAAAAGAATGAAATCATTCACCCAGTAAAATTATTTTCCCCTATAACAACAGAATTTTTACCACTGGCCTCAGTGGTGCCAGGACTCCACCTGATATCCAGATTTTGGGTTATGAATTAATTATTGGCTCATTACTACCTGTGTTACTCCGTGACAAGTACAATTATTAAAGGGTTTATATTTCCTTTTGATTTCTATAGAACACATTGGCTAATTAGCAAAATATCCTCTCCAGTTATTGTGATGAAGTGTGTATTATCAGATCACACTGCACAGAGGTTCCTGACAGCATTTTCAAGCAGGGAGTGACCATAAAGACATGCACTTGACATACATCACTACAGAACATCATTTCACAGCTCAGAACGAGCAGGTGGCACTCTCACAGTGTCTCCTTATCATCTTTTCTACAATAAATTCCTTCATTTTCATATTTGACTTCTCTGCCCTTCATCCACGTCCTCAATGATTTCTTCCACCAAGTGCTTTTCTACTTCACCTACCCTAATTAATTCTCAACTCCAAATTCTCCACTGACCCCCAGGTAACTCTCTGTAGATCCAAAAGCTTTGAAACCAAAATCCAATGTTGGCCAGACAGCTTTTCTTCAGGCTCCTGCAGCTTTCAGTCTGATCCCACAAAATTCAGCCCCGAATCCTGCGCTGAGCAGCATTTTACACTGCTGTACTGCAAGGGCGTGTTCCCATGGCTGCACCCCAGAAAAATCACAAAATTCTGCTCTGAGTGTGGAGATGCACCTGCAGGCTCACCTTCAGCAATGAGACTTTGCAAAGAGAATATTTTTTGCTTTTTTTTCCCCCTTCTTTCCTCCTGGAATCAATCAGAAAATCAAACCAAACCCAACCCAAACAAAATCAACCAGCTTTTAAGCCTACATAACCTATATCCAAAGTTAGAGTTCAACTGAAGCCTAAGGGAAAGACAGAGATATTCTGCTCCCAATTTGGTCTCTGGGCAGTGTCACATCTCGTACAATATCTGACTCGTTCAGAAATGACATTTTCATGTCATAAAATCTAATTGATAGGCATTTTCAAGTGCTATTTTTAGAGATAACATCCAAGACTAATGAATGCAATACACTAAGAAGTTTATACGAAGTTAAATCAAGCTGTCTTGGCTCTGTTCAAGTCATGCTGTGCTTGACAATAACACACAATAACAGCAACATTCCTCAGATGGRAGAGGGTTTGTTATAACCCTCATCTCTGCCTGAACTGGGCTTTTACTTGAAACAATATTTACCATTGCCTGAAAAGGCAGAGTTTTCCTATGATGGGTAAAGTGGGGTTTGTTTGGTTATCCCGACCCCCCTGATCTGTGCACCAGGGATCATCGTGCAGTTGATACCAGAGCAGCTCAGTCACAATTTCTGTGACTGCAGAGTCAATCTTTCCATTCTTTTGGAGGAGAGCACCCAGGCTGAATAACGAAAACTGCTATTCTGGGCTCATTGCAGTTTTTCACCTTTCATAGGTTTGTCGTCGTATTTTCTGTGAGATTTCACCCTTTTTTCACATTTCACCAGGAAACTTTGATCCAAAATTTTTACTTTTTGTCCTCAAATGACTTCAGAAAACCTGGCTACAAAAAGTGTTTTACTACAAGCCTCTTCTCGGCAATACAAACCAAAAAGTGAAGTGTTTTCCCTCATTTACCCCCACGTGTCTCCGGTAGGTTTGTGGGATTCTTTCTTCATGAAAACTGAAGTCAAGGTTCTCTCGCTTTTTTAAATGATTTCTCTTTCTGATTGCATTGTTGATGGGTTGGTTTTTTTTCCCACCTTCCTGTAAAGAGTCCTTGCAGAGACTGCAGAATATTTAGCAAACAATGTGTCAAATTTTAAGGAAGAAAGGAATTTAAGGAAAATTAAATGTAAAGCAAATAACACAACTRCCATGAAGTGTTTTCTACTCTACCATGGCTTCACAAGCCATCCCTGTGAAATTGCCTTGAACCTGCTTAAAAGAATTACAAGTGTTAGCAGATACACTTTTCAACGTAAATTTGACTGAATTTAAGCACATTTTGTTTAGTAAAGAGTCAGCCAACATMATCATACCATGGAGTCAGGAAATAATGAATAAACTGATCCTTTGGTATTTTTCTTGGCCTAAACATTTTTAAGACATTTCAAGTGCATTAATATTCATAAGAGCATTGAAAAACCAACCTTACAGTCTGAAAGCACTGATCACCTCAGGAAGGCAAACAAAATGCAGTTGTTCCAATATTGGGAATCTCCTCAACCACTTTGGTCACACAAAGATGACATCCTGTCGATTTCTATTTACTGGGAAAAGCCCAGATATTAATTTTCTCAATAGGCATGGCATTTTTCAGGGTGCCCTCATCTTTTTGGAGGTGGATCCACGCAAGATCCCCATTTTCCAGAGGGTCTCCCACACCCACAAAGCAAAGAGGATCTGCACTGAGCCACCAAGAATGATCTTCCAGTGCCTTCATTATCTAATTTTTTCAAGCATAATGGATCTGCTTCATCTCTTCTCCATCCCAGCTACCTAAAACAAATCATTAAAACAAAAAGCAGGCTTTCACCCTCACTTAAAAATGCACACAGAACTAGAAGGGGCATCCTGATGGCTCAGCTGGAGCTCTGRAAAGCAATTTCCATATGGAAATACAAGAGACTGATGTCAGGGGAGCTCAAAATCAATGTATTCCTCAGCTACTTAATAATTTCTCCCAGATTTCATTAGAAATAAGATTCAGAATAAAYATCTATTCAAATGTGAGACACAAAAACTGTTCTTGGAAGTTCTAATCCACATCCATAGCAGGACGTGTGACAAATGATCCAGTGGGATGTCAGGGAAAAGAACACCACAGTTAACTTCCTATTGACCCAGAATACTGCATTTTCCAGCAGAAAACAGTATGAGYAGTAATTTTAAGTCAAGTTGACAGATCCAAGTCCAAATCATCACACACTTCAAAACCAAGTATTTAAGGGTTGTATTAAATAGCCCCGAGAGCTCTTAAACACCTTCTTCTCTCCGTCACTCAGCACATACACTAAGGGGAAATGCTCATGAAAAAAAAAAAAAAAAAAAAAAAAAAAAAAAAAAAAAAAAAAAAAAAAAAAAAAAAAAAAAAAAAAAAAGAAAAACCCTAAAAAAAAAAGATAAAAAAGGCTTAAATATGAACATTATACTGGTAAAAAGAGAAAGAAAAGGAAAAAAAAGAAAGTCATGAGGATGAAAGTGTCAAAAGTAGCCTGAGGTCTGGCAGCTGACAATAGTAACCTGTATGGAATTCACTTGGGAAGCCTCCAGAACCAATCTGGCACAGTGCACTCCCTTTAAAATGACAATTCACCCCAACTTCAGCCTTCCCATTAGTCTGGGAATGTTTATTACACAAGAAATAAACAAAATTTTACTTAAATCAACAAAAATCATTGACAGCTGCTCATGTACATGACCTTGCTACCAGATATATACTTTTTCTGACGAAATGGGATTTATCTTCCTAATGCCTTACCAGGTACTCTGCAGTTTGGGCTTCTCTGAAATTCCACCCTTGGGGCTGACAATCCCCCCAAAAAACCTCATAATAAATAAAATATTCCTAAACCAAATAATGGATTGTAATAAAGTCAATCATAGTTGTGCCACAGCTCTCCCTTTGGAAAGGTCAGAGTCCTCGCAGCGTGTCTGTTGTGTTTTTAATTTGCTACCATTGGTATTCAGATCTAAGCCAGTTTCTTTCACACAGCTGCATCAGCCATCAGAAATAAAACAATAAACAGCAGAGTCTGAAGGGTTTGGTTGGGCTGTTTTACCTGCAGCTGCCTCCATCCTACACATCCAGCTTCAGATGTCCCATACAGTTAAAGGGTCGTTCTAATTTAAGGATGTTGTATCTGCAGACATAAAACTCAAGATTATCTCAATCTAAACTCCTCAAAACCTTGCTGTCTTCTTGCTGTGCTTTCTTGTTCCTATTATTTTTCCTGCTGTTTTTTGAAAGAAGTAAGGATGTGGGTAGGGGTGAGAGGAATCATAAGAGAACATAAGTTTCAGATTTCAAAGCTTGCTCACGATGATGTTAGAGAAAACTCCATTTGAGCTGGATTTCTTTATGCTAACACAAAGCCCCCAAGACAAATAGAATTAAATATACACAGTTCAAGAAAGAATATGATGCTATTATCCTAATTTGAAAATGAAGCTGTCAATAAAAAGAAAAAAACAATTGGGATGAAATCAGAGTAAGAAACAGCAAATGAACTCTGCATTTTTATTTTCATCTGCTCTCCTCTATGGCAAAAAGGGTGAGAATTTCTTTTATTGCAGMCAGAACACTTTGATAAAAGTGTTTTCATTTTCTCTCATTCTTCTTCTAAAAGGAAAATATCCATTCCACTGTTGTAAATAATTCATGTTTCTCAGGTCTCGCCCTGCTACATTTTTTTTTACCCTGTAAGTTCCTAACAGCTACAGATATAAATGAATAAAGAAACTTGGATGTGACTGACCAAATCTTCGCTGTGTTCTGTGCCAACCTACACTTGGCAGCCCTTGCTTAGGCATCACTTTACATAAAATGAGTCTACAAAAAGGAGAACAGAGATGAGAGACACAAACCAAAAATGCAGCACTGGAGAATGTGAATTACACATTTTTGCCCTCCTGAGAGCCGCCTCACTGGCCACTATTCTGTATTCAACAGCTTGCCCATTAACCCCCTGAAAATACTGTGTAATAAGGAATTAGCTTTGTGTTTGCCACCAATTACTGCGAGCTGGGAGCAGAAACCTGTCAGCAAAATCTGTAGGTTTTTTGAAAGGACAAAGCAAAATCGCAGTGGTCTTCTSCTTTCCTGACATTAGCTGAATCAATTCTGCTATTTAAGGCCTTTTCCCAAGGTTTCCTTCAGAAAAAAATAAATGAAATAACCAAAAAGCATCAACAAGACCAGCTCATAGTGGATGTACAGAAGTTGTCTGTGCTACTGAAACCAGGTGTACCCCAAATTTTTTGAAGGAGGTATTTGGAATTTCTACTGATAACCTGCACTGTGTGTGTGCATCAATGGGGCAAGCTTGCCATGAGCAGACAATTAAAAACACAGGAAATTTGCAGGATCAGCCTTCTGTCATCTCMACATTGGAGAGAGATCTGGGCTGCTGCCTGGTCAGCGCTTTGCTAATTAACTGCATTCTGACTATGCTGCAGAAATGATATTTTAGCTTGTAACTGATCAGATGAATATTATGGGCAAATCAACTTACACTGCAAAATCCTAAAGTCACTGTCAGTCTGCTGCATCTTCTCCTGAGAAAGCTCAGAAGGAGCCCAAATGTTGATTATATCAATATTCACTTTCTCAATATGAAGCATTTATATGTGCACCAAAGTTTGGCATTTTGGTATTCAAACCCACAACAAAGTCCCAAACCAAGAATATTAAAATAYTGTGCCTAATGAGATAAATTTAATAAATATCTCAGGACTAAGATGTGATTAATCCAACTTTCTCCAGGTTGCTCAAAAAACCTTCTGATCTGTTTACTTAGCAAGGAAGATGCCTTGTGCTCGTGATTCCATGTAATTCACAATCAAAAAGTAATATTAAGTGGACCAGAGCTTGAAGTGGACCCTTCAGGACAGTTTCTACTAAAACTTAATGAGCTTTGCTTTTTCTTGTATTTTATTGGCTCAGAACAGAAGTCAGTACATGCAATATGGACATTTTTCTCCTTTATCTGATTGTGAAATAATTCTTCACCACAC